>NW_027184860.1:0-108913 GCF_040668555.2 Bombus flavifrons | reverse complement strand
GGTTATAAGGTATAACGTTATAACGTATTACGTTATATGGTACAAAGTTATAAGGAATAACGTTATATGGTATAACGTTATAACGTAATACGTTATATGATATAACGTTATATGGTACAGCGTTATAACGTATTACGTTATGTAGTACAAGGTTATAACGTAATACGTTATATAGTATTACGTTATATGGTATAACGTTATATGGTACAACGTTATAACGTATTACGTTATATGGTACAAAGTTATAAGGAATAACGTTATATGGTATAACGTTATAACGTAATACGTTATATGATATAACGTTATATGGTACAGCGTTATAACGTATTACGTTATGTAGTACAAGGTTATAACGTAATACGTTATATAGTATTACGTTATATGGTATAACGTTATAACGTATTACGTTATATGGTACAACGTTATAACGTATTACGTTATATGGTACAAAGTTATAAGGAATAACGTTATATGGTATAACGTTATAACGTATTACGTTATATGGTATAACGTTATAACGTATTACGTTATATGGTACAACGTTATAACGTATTACGTTATATGGTATAACGTTATAACGTATTACGTTATATGGTATAACGTTATAACGTAATACGTTATATGGTACAACGTTATAACGTATTACGTTATATGGTATAACGTTATAACGTAATACGTTATATAGTATAACGTTATAACGTATTACGTTATATGGTATAACGTTATAACGTATTACGTTATATGGTACAACGTTATAACGTATTACGTTATATGGTATAACGGTATAACGAATTACGTTATATGGTATAACGTTATAACGTAATACGTTATATAGTATAACGTTATATGGTACAACGTTATAACGTATTACTTTATGTAGTACAACGTTATATGATATAACGTTATAACGTATTACGTTATATGGTACAGCGTTATAACGTATTACGTTATATGGTATAACGTTATAAGGTATAACGTTATACCGTATTACGTTATATGGTATAACGTTATATGGTATAACGTTATTACGTATTACGTTATATAGTATAACGTTATATGGTATAACGTTATAACGTATTACGTTATATGGTATAACGTTATAACGTGTTACGTTATGTAGTACAAGGTTATAAGGTATAACGTTGTAACGTATTACGTTATATGGTATAACGTTATAACGTATTAAGTTATATAGTCTAACGTTATATGGTATATCGTTATATCGTGTTACGTTATATGGTATAACGTTATAACATGTTACGTTATATGGTACAGCGTTATAACGTATTACGTTATGTAGTACAAGGTAATGAGGTATAACGTTATAACGTATTACGTTATATAGTATAACGTTATATGGTATAACGTTATAACGTATTACGTTATATGGTATAACGTTATTACGTAATTCGTTATATAGAATAACGTTATTTGGTATAACGTTATAACGTATTACGTTATATAGTATAACGTTATATGGTATAACGTTATAACGTATTACGTTATATGGTATAACATTATTACGTAATTCGTTATATAGAATAACGTTATATGGTATAACGTTATAACGTATTACGTTATATAGTATAACGTTATATGGTATAACGCTATAACGTATTACGTTATGTAGTACAACGTTATAAGGTATAACGTTATAACGCATTACGTTATATAGTATAACGTTATAACGTATTACGTTATATGGTATAACGTTATAACGTAATACGTTATATAGTATAACGTTATAACGTATTACGTTATATGGTATAACGTTATAACGTATTACGTTATATGGTACAACGTTATAACGTATTACGTTATATGGTATAACGTTATAACGTATTACGTTATATGGTATAACGTTATAACGTAATACGTTATATAGTATAACGTTATATGGTGCAACGTTATAACGTATTACTTTATGTAGTACAACGTTATATGATATAACGTTATAACGTATTACGTTATATGGTACAGCGTTATAACGTATTACGTTATATGGTATAACGTTATAAGGTATAACGTTATAACGTATTACGTTATATGGTATAACGTTATATGGAATAATGTTATATGGTATAACGTTATTACGTATTACGTTATATAGTATAACGTTATATGGTATAACGTTATAACGTATTACGTTATATGGTATAACGTTATAACGTGTTACGTTATGTAGCACAAGGTTATAAGGTATAACGTTGTAACGTATTACGTTATATGGTATAACGTTATATGGTATAACGTTATAACGTATTAAGTTATATAGTCTAACGTTATATGGTATAACGTTATAACGTGTTACGTTATATGGTATAACGTTATAACATATTACGTTATATGGTACAGCGTTATAACGTATTACGTTATGTAGTACAAGTTAATAAGGTATAACGTTATAACGTATTACGTTATATAGTATAACGTTATATGGTATAACGTTATAACGTATTACGTTATATGATATAACGTTATATGGTATAACGTTATAACGTATTACGTTATATGGTATAACGTTATTACGTAATACGTTATATAGTATAACGTTATATGGTACAACGTTATAACGTATTACTTTATGTAGTGCAACGTTATATGATATAACGTTATAACGTATTACGTTATATGGTACAGCGTTATAACGTATTACGTTATATGGTATAACGTTATAAGGTATAACGTTATAACGTATTACGTTATATGGTATAACGTTAAATGGTATAACGTTATTACGTATTACGTTACATAGTATAACGTTATATGGTATAACGTTATAACGTATTACGTTATATGGTATAACGTTATAACGTAATACGTTATATAGTATAACGTTATATGGTGCAACGTTATAACGTATTACTTTATGTAGTACAACGTTATATGATATAACGTTATAACGTATTACGTTATATGGTACAGCGTTATAACGTATTACGTTATATGGTATAACGTTATAACGTGTTACGTTATGTAGTACAAGGTTATAAGGTATAACGTTGTAACGTATTACGTTATATGGTATAACGTTATATGGTATAACGTTATAACGTATTAAGTTATATAGTCTAACGTTATATGGTATAACGTTATAACGTGTTACGTTATATGGTATAACGTTATATGGTATAACGTTATAACGTATTAAGTTATATAGTCTAACGTTATATGGTATAACGTTATAACGTGTTACGTTATATGGTATAACGTTATAACATATTACGTTATATGGTACAGCGTTATAACGTATTACGTTATGTAGTACAAGGTAATAAGGTATAACGTTATAACGTATTACGTTATATAGTATAACGTTATATGGTATAACGTTATAACGTATTACGTTATATGATATAACGTTATATGGTATAACGTTATAACGTATTACGTTATATGGTATAACGTTATCACGTAATACGTTATATAGTATAACGTTATATGGTACAACGTTATAACGTATTACTTTATGTAGTACAACGTTATATGATATAACGTTATAACGTATTACGTTATATGGTACAGCGTTATAACGTATTACGTTATATGGTATAACGTTATAACGTGTTACGTTATGTAGTACAAGGTTATAAGGTATAACGTTGTAACGTATTACGTTATATGGTATAACGTTATATGGTATAACGTTATAACGTATTAAGTTATATAGTCTAACGTTATATGGTATAACGTTATAACGTGTTACGTTATATGGTATAACGTTATAACATATTACGTTATATGGTACAGCGTTATAACGTATTACGTTATGTAGTACAAGGTAATAAGGTATAACGTTATAACGTATTACGTTATATAGTATAACGTTATATGGTATAACGTTATAACGTATTACGTTATATGATATAACGTTATATGGTATAACGTTATAACGTATAAAGTTATATAGTATAACGTTATATGGTACAACGTTATAACGTATTACGTTATATGGTATAACGTTATAACGTATTACGTTATATGGTATAACGTTATAACGTATTACGTTATATGGTACAACGTTATAACGTATTACGTTATATGGTACAAAGTTATAAGGAATAACGTTATATGGTATAACGTTATAACGTAATACGTTATATGATATAACGTTATATGGTACCGCGTTATAACGTATTACGTTATGTAGTACAAGGTTATAACGTAATACGTTATATAGTATTACGTTATATGGTATAACGTTATAACGTGTTACGTTATGTAGTACAAGGTTCTAAGGTATAACGTTATAACGTATTACGTTATATGGTATAACGTTATATGGTATAACGTTATAACGTATTACGTTATATGGTACAACGTTATAACGTATTACGTTATGTAGTACAAGGTTATAAGGTATAGCGTTATAACGTATTACGTTATATGGTACAAAGTTATAAGGAATAACGTTATATGGTATAACGTTATAACGTAATACGTTATATGATATAACGTTATATGGTACCGCGTTATAACGTATTACGTTATGTAGTACAAGGTTATAACGTAATACGTTATATAGTATTACGTTATATGGTATAACGTTATAACGTGTTACGTTATGTAGTACAAGGTTATAAGGTATAACGTTATTACGTAATACGTTATATAGTATAACGTTATATGTTATAACGTTATAACGTATTACGTTATATGGTACAACGTTATAACGTATTACGTTATGTAGTACAAGGTTATAAGGTATAACGCTATAACGTATTACGTTATGTAGTACAACGTTATAAGGTATAACGTTATAACGCATTACGTTATATAGTATAACGTTATAACGTATTACGTTATATGGTATAACGTTATAACGTAATACGTTATATAGTATAACGTTATAACGTATTACGTTATATGGTATAACGTTATAACGTATTACGTTATATGGTACAACGTTATAACGTATTACGTTATATGGTATAACGTTATAACGTATTACGTTATATGGTATAACGTTATAACGTAATACGTTATATAGTATAACGTTATATGGTGCAACGTTATAACGTATTACTTTATGTAGTACAACGTTATATGATATAACGTTATAACGTATTACGTTATATGGTACAGCGTTATAACGTATTACGTTATATGGTACAGCGTTATAACGTATTACGTTATATGGTATTACGTTATAAGGTATAACGTTATAACGTATTACGTTATATGGTATAACGTTATATGGTATAATGTTATATGGTATAACGTTATTACGTATTACGTTATATAGTATAACGTTATATGGTATAACGTTATAACGTATTACGTTATATGGTATAACGTTATAACGTGCTACGTTATGTAGCACAAGGTTATAAGGTATAACGTTGTAACGTATTACGTTATATGGTATAACGTTATATGGTATAACGTTATAACGTATTAAGTTATATAGTCTAACGTTATATGGTATAACGTTATAACGTGTTACGTTATATGGTATAACGTTATAACATATTACGTTATATGGTACAGCGTTATAACGTATTACGTTATGTAGTACAAGGTAATAAGGTATAACGTTATAACGTATTACGTTATATAGTATAACGTTATATGGTATAACGTTATAACGTATTACGTTATATGATATAACGTTATATGGTATAACGTTATAACGTATTACGTTATATGGTATAACGTTATTACGTAATACGTTATATAGTATAACGTTATATGGTACAACGTTATAACGTATTACTTTATGTAGTACAACGTTATATGATATAACGTTATAACGTATTACGTTATATGGTACAGCGTTATAACGTATTACGTTATATGGTATAACGTTATAACGTGTTACGTTATGTAGTACAAGGTTATAAGGTATAACGTTGTAACGTATTACGTTATATGGTATAACGTTATATGGTATAACGTTATAACGTATTAAGTTATATAGTCTAACGTTATATGGTATAACATTATAACGTGTTACGTTATATGGTATAACGTTATAACATATTACGTTATATGGTACAGCGTTATAACGTATTACGTTATGTAGTACAAGGTAATAAGGTATAACGTTATAACGTATTACGTTATATGGTACAAAGTTATAAGGAATAACGTTATATGGTATAACGTTATAACGTAATACGTTATATGATATAACGTTATATGGTACAGCGTTATAACGTATTACGTTATGTAGTACAAGGTTATAACGTAATACGTTATATAGTATTACGTTATATGGTATAACGTTATATGGTACAACGTTATAACGTATTACGTTATATGGTACAAAGTTATAAGGAATAACGTTATATGGTATAACGTTATAACGTAATACGTTATATGATATAACGTTATATGGTACAGCGTTATAACGTATTACGTTATGTAGTACAAGGTTATAACGTAATACGTTATATAGTATTACGTTATATGGTATAACGTTATAACGTATTACGTTATATGGTACAACGTTATAACGTATTACGTTATATGGTACAAAGTTATAAGGAATAACGTTATATGGTATAACGTTATAACGTATTACGTTATATGGTATAACGTTATAACGTATTACGTTATATGGTACAACGTTATAACGTATTACGTTATATGGTATAACGTTATAACGTATTACGTTATATGGTATAACGTTATAACGTAATACGTTATATGGTACAACGTTATAACGTATTACGTTATATGGTATAACGTTATAACGTAATACGTTATATAGTATAACGTTATAACGTATTACGTTATATGGTATAACGTTATAACGTATTACGTTATATGGTACAACGTTATAACGTATTACGTTATATGGTATAACGGTATAACGAATTACGTTATATGGTATAACGTTATAACGTAATACGTTATATAGTATAACGTTATATGGTACAACGTTATAACGTATTACTTTATGTAGTACAACGTTATATGATATAACGTTATAACGTATTACGTTATATGGTACAGCGTTATAACGTATTACGTTATATGGTATAACGTTATAAGGTATAACGTTATACCGTATTACGTTATATGGTATAACGTTATATGGTATAACGTTATTACGTATTACGTTATATAGTATAACGTTATATGGTATAACGTTATAACGTATTACGTTATATGGTATAACGTTATAACGTGTTACGTTATGTAGTACAAGGTTATAAGGTATAACGTTGTAACGTATTACGTTATATGGTATAACGTTATAACGTATTAAGTTATATAGTCTAACGTTATATGGTATAACGTTATATCGTGTTACGTTATATGGTATAACGTTATAACATGTTACGTTATATGGTACAGCGTTATAACGTATTACGTTATGTAGTACAAGGTAATGAGGTATAACGTTATAACGTATTACGTTATATAGTATAACGTTATATGGTATAACGTTATAACGTATTACGTTATATGGTATAACGTTATTACGTAATTCGTTATATAGAATAACGTTATTTGGTATAACGTTATAACGTATTACGTTATATAGTATAACGTTATATGGTATAACGTTATAACGTATTACGTTATATGGTATAACATTATTACGTAATTCGTTATATAGAATAACGTTATATGGTATAACGTTATAACGTATTACGTTATATAGTATAACGTTATATGGTATAACGCTATAACGTATTACGTTATGTAGTACAACGTTATAAGGTATAACGTTATAACGCATTACGTTATATAGTATAACGTTATAACGTATTACGTTATATGGTATAACGTTATAACGTAATACGTTATATAGTATAACGTTATAACGTATTACGTTATATGGTATAACGTTATAACGTATTACGTTATATGGTACAACGTTATAACGTATTACGTTATATGGTATAACGTTATAACGTATTACGTTATATGGTATAACGTTATAACGTAATACGTTATATAGTATAACGTTATATGGTGCAACGTTATAACGTATTACTTTATGTAGTACAACGTTATATGATATAACGTTATAACGTATTACGTTATATGGTACAGCGTTATAACGTATTACGTTATATGGTATAACGTTATAAGGTATAACGTTATAACGTATTACGTTATATGGTATAACGTTATATGGAATAATGTTATATGGTATAACGTTATTACGTATTACGTTATATAGTATAACGTTATATGGTATAACGTTATAACGTATTACGTTATATGGTATAACGTTATAACGTATTACGTTATATGGTATAACGTTATTACGTAATACGTTATATAGTATAACGTTATATGGTACAACGTTATAACGTATTACTTTATGTAGTACAACGTTATATGATATAACGTTATAACGTATTACGTTATATGGTACAGCGTTATAACGTATTACGTTATATGGTATAACGTTATAAGGTATAACGTTATAACGTATTACGTTATATAGTATAACGTTATAACGTGTTACGTTATATGGTATAACGTTATAACATATTACGTTATATGGTACAGCGTTATAACGTATTACGTTATGTAGTACAAGGTAATAAGGTATAACGTTATAACGTATTACGTTATATAGTATAACGTTATATGGTATAACGTTATAACGTATTACGTTATATGATATAACGTTATATGGTATAACGTTATAACGTATTACGTTATATGGTATAACGTTATTACGTAATACGTTATATAGTATAACGTTATATGGTACAACGTTATAACGTATTACTTTATGTAGTACAACGTTATATGATATAACGTTATAACGTATTACGTTATATGGTACAGCGTTATAACGTATTACGTTATATGGTATAACGTTATAAGGTATAACGTTATAACGTATTACGTTATATGGTATAACGTTAAATGGTATAACGTTATTACGTATTACGTTACATAGTATAACGTTATATGGTATAACGTTATAACGTATTACGTTATATGGTATAACGTTATAACGTAATACGTTATATAGTATAACGTTATATGGTGCAACGTTATAACGTATTACTTTATGTAGTACAACGTTATATGATATAACGTTATAACGTATTACGTTATATGGTACAGCGTTATAACGTATTACGTTATATGGTATAACGTTATAACGTGTTACGTTATGTAGTACAAGGTTATAAGGTATAACGTTGTAACGTATTACGTTATATGGTATAACGTTATATGGTATAACGTTATAACGTATTAAGTTATATAGTATAACGTTATATGGTATAACGTTATAACGTGTTACGTTATATGGTATAACGTTATATGGTATAACGTTATAACGTATTAAGTTATATAGTCTAACGTTATATGGTATAACGTTATAACGTGTTACGTTATATGGTATAACGTTATAACATATTACGTTATATGGTACAGCGTTATAACGTATTACGTTATGTAGTACAAGGTAATAAGGTATAACGTTATAACGTATTACGTTATATAGTATAACGTTATATGGTATAACGTTATAACGTATTACGTTATATGATATAACGTTATATGGTATAACGTTATAACGTATTACGTTATATGGTATAACGTTATCACGTAATACGTTATATAGTATAACGTTATATGGTACAACGTTATAACGTATTACTTTATGTAGTACAACGTTATATGATATAACGTTATAACGTATTACGTTATATGGTACAGCGTTATAACGTATTACGTTATATGGTATAACGTTATAACGTGTTACGTTATGTAGTACAAGGTTATAAGGTATAACGTTGTAACGTATTACGTTATATGGTATAACGTTATATGGTATAACGTTATAACGTATTAAGTTATATAGTCTAACGTTATATGGTATAACGTTATAACGTGTTACGTTATATGGTATAACGTTATAACATATTACGTTATATGGTACAGCGTTATAACGTATTACGTTATGTAGTACAAGGTAATAAGGTATAACGTTATAACGTATTACGTTATATAGTATAACGTTATATGGTATAACGTTATAACGTATTACGTTATATGATATAACGTTATATGGTATAACGTTATAACGTATAAAGTTATATAGTATAACGTTATATGGTACAACGTTATAACGTATTACGTTATATGGTATAACGTTATAACGTATTACGTTATATGGTATAACGTTATAACGTGTTACGTTATGTAGTACAAGGTTATAAGGTATAACGTTATAACGTATTACGTTATATGGTACAAAGTTATAAGGAATAACGTTATATGGTATAACGTTATAACGTAATACGTTATATGATATAACGTTATATGGTACAGCGTTATAACGTATTACGTTATGTAGTACAAGGTTATAACGTAATACGTTATATAGTATTACGTTATATGGTATAACGTTATATGGTACAACGTTATAACGTATTACGTTATATGGTACAAAGTTATAAGGAATAACGTTATATGGTATAACGTTATAACGTAATACGTTATATGATATAACGTTATATGGTACAGCGTTATAACGTATTACGTTATGTAGTACAAGGTTATAACGTAATACGTTATATAGTATTACGTTATATGGTATAACGTTATAACGTATTACGTTATATGGTACAACGTTATAACGTATTACGTTATATGGTACAAAGTTATAAGGAATAACGTTATATGGTATAACGTTATAACGTATTACGTTATATGGTATAACGTTATAACGTATTACGTTATATGGTACAACGTTATAACGTATTACGTTATATGGTATAACGTTATAACGTATTACGTTATATGGTATAACGTTATAACGTAATACGTTATATGGTACAACGTTATAACGTATTACGTTATATGGTATAACGTTATAACGTAATACGTTATATAGTATAACGTTATAACGTATTACGTTATATGGTATAACGTTATAACGTATTACGTTATATGGTACAACGTTATAACGTATTACGTTATATGGTATAACGGTATAACGAATTACGTTATATGGTATAACGTTATAACGTAATACGTTATATAGTATAACGTTATATGGTACAACGTTATAACGTATTACTTTATGTAGTACAACGTTATATGATATAACGTTATAACGTATTACGTTATATGGTACAGCGTTATAACGTATTACGTTATATGGTATAACGTTATAAGGTATAACGTTATACCGTATTACGTTATATGGTATAACGTTATATGGTATAACGTTATTACGTATTACGTTATATAGTATAACGTTATATGGTATAACGTTATAACGTATTACGTTATATGGTATAACGTTATAACGTGTTACGTTATGTAGTACAAGGTTATAAGGTATAACGTTGTAACGTATTACGTTATATGGTATAACGTTATAACGTATTAAGTTATATAGTCTAACGTTATATGGTATATCGTTATATCGTGTTACGTTATATGGTATAACGTTATAACATGTTACGTTATATGGTACAGCGTTATAACGTATTACGTTATGTAGTACAAGGTAATGAGGTATAACGTTATAACGTATTACGTTATATAGTATAACGTTATATGGTATAACGTTATAACGTATTACGTTATATGGTATAACGTTATTACGTAATTCGTTATATAGAATAACGTTATTTGGTATAACGTTATAACGTATTACGTTATATAGTATAACGTTATATGGTATAACGTTATAACGTATTACGTTATATGGTATAACATTATTACGTAATTCGTTATATAGAATAACGTTATATGGTATAACGTTATAACGTATTACGTTATATAGTATAACGTTATATGGTATAACGCTATAACGTATTACGTTATGTAGTACAACGTTATAAGGTATAACGTTATAACGCATTACGTTATATAGTATAACGTTATAACGTATTACGTTATATGGTATAACGTTATAACGTAATACGTTATATAGTATAACGTTATAACGTATTACGTTATATGGTATAACGTTATAACGTATTACGTTATATGGTACAACGTTATAACGTATTACGTTATATGGTATAACGTTATAACGTATTACGTTATATGGTATAACGTTATAACGTAATACGTTATATAGTATAACGTTATATGGTGCAACGTTATAACGTATTACTTTATGTAGTACAACGTTATATGATATAACGTTATAACGTATTACGTTATATGGTACAGCGTTATAACGTATTACGTTATATGGTATAACGTTATAAGGTATAACGTTATAACGTATTACGTTATATGGTATAACGTTATATGGAATAATGTTATATGGTATAACGTTATTACGTATTACGTTATATAGTATAACGTTATATGGTATAACGTTATAACGTATTACGTTATATGGTATAACGTTATAACGTGTTACGTTATGTAGCACAAGGTTATAAGGTATAACGTTGTAACGTATTACGTTATATGGTATAACGTTATATGGTATAACGTTATAACGTATTAAGTTATATAGTCTAACGTTATATGGTATAACGTTATAACGTGTTACGTTATATGGTATAACGTTATAACATATTACGTTATATGGTACAGCGTTATAACGTATTACGTTATGTAGTACAAGTTAATAAGGTATAACGTTATAACGTATTACGTTATATAGTATAACGTTATATGGTATAACGTTATAACGTATTACGTTATATGATATAACGTTATATGGTATAACGTTATAACGTATTACGTTATATGGTATAACGTTATTACGTAATACGTTATATAGTATAACGTTATATGGTACAACGTTATAACGTATTACTTTATGTAGTGCAACGTTATATGATATAACGTTATAACGTATTACGTTATATGGTACAGCGTTATAACGTATTACGTTATATGGTATAACGTTATAAGGTATAACGTTATAACGTATTACGTTATATGGTATAACGTTAAATGGTATAACGTTATTACGTATTACGTTACATAGTATAACGTTATATGGTATAACGTTATAACGTATTACGTTATATGGTATAACGTTATAACGTAATACGTTATATAGTATAACGTTATATGGTGCAACGTTATAACGTATTACTTTATGTAGTACAACGTTATATGATATAACGTTATAACGTATTACGTTATATGGTACAGCGTTATAACGTATTACGTTATATGGTATAACGTTATAACGTGTTACGTTATGTAGTACAAGGTTATAAGGTATAACGTTGTAACGTATTACGTTATATGGTATAACGTTATATGGTATAACGTTATAACGTATTAAGTTATATAGTCTAACGTTATATGGTATAACGTTATAACGTGTTACGTTATATGGTATAACGTTATATGGTATAACGTTATAACGTATTAAGTTATATAGTCTAACGTTATATGGTATAACGTTATAACGTGTTACGTTATATGGTATAACGTTATAACATATTACGTTATATGGTACAGCGTTATAACGTATTACGTTATGTAGTACAAGGTAATAAGGTATAACGTTATAACGTATTACGTTATATAGTATAACGTTATATGGTATAACGTTATAACGTATTACGTTATATGATATAACGTTATATGGTATAACGTTATAACGTATTACGTTATATGGTATAACGTTATCACGTAATACGTTATATAGTATAACGTTATATGGTACAACGTTATAACGTATTACTTTATGTAGTACAACGTTATATGATATAACGTTATAACGTATTACGTTATATGGTACAGCGTTATAACGTATTACGTTATATGGTATAACGTTATAACGTGTTACGTTATGTAGTACAAGGTTATAAGGTATAACGTTGTAACGTATTACGTTATATGGTATAACGTTATATGGTATAACGTTATAACGTATTAAGTTATATAGTCTAACGTTATATGGTATAACGTTATAACGTGTTACGTTATATGGTATAACGTTATAACATATTACGTTATATGGTACAGCGTTATAACGTATTACGTTATGTAGTACAAGGTAATAAGGTATAACGTTATAACGTATTACGTTATATAGTATAACGTTATATGGTATAACGTTATAACGTATTACGTTATATGATATAACGTTATATGGTATAACGTTATAACGTATAAAGTTATATAGTATAACGTTATATGGTACAACGTTATAACGTATTACGTTATATGGTATAACGTTATAACGTATTACGTTATATGGTATAACGTTATAACGTATTACGTTATATGGTACAACGTTATAACGTATTACGTTATATGGTACAAAGTTATAAGGAATAACGTTATATGGTATAACGTTATAACGTAATACGTTATATGATATAACGTTATATGGTACCGCGTTATAACGTATTACGTTATGTAGTACAAGGTTATAACGTAATACGTTATATAGTATTACGTTATATGGTATAACGTTATAACGTGTTACGTTATGTAGTACAAGGTTCTAAGGTATAACGTTATAACGTATTACGTTATATGGTATAACGTTATATGGTATAACGTTATAACGTATTACGTTATATGGTACAACGTTATAACGTATTACGTTATGTAGTACAAGGTTATAAGGTATAGCGTTATAACGTATTACGTTATATGGTACAAAGTTATAAGGAATAACGTTATATGGTATAACGTTATAACGTAATACGTTATATGATATAACGTTATATGGTACCGCGTTATAACGTATTACGTTATGTAGTACAAGGTTATAACGTAATACGTTATATAGTATTACGTTATATGGTATAACGTTATAACGTGTTACGTTATGTAGTACAAGGTTATAAGGTATAACGTTATTACGTAATACGTTATATAGTATAACGTTATATGTTATAACGTTATAACGTATTACGTTATATGGTACAACGTTATAACGTATTACGTTATGTAGTACAAGGTTATAAGGTATAGCGTTATAACGTATTACGTTATATGGTATAACGTTATATGGTATAACGTTATAACGTATAAAGTTATATAGTATAACGTTATATGGTACAACGTTATAACGTATTACGTTATATGGTATAACGTTATAACGTATTACGTTATATGGTATAACGTTATAACGTATTACGTTATATGGTACAACGTTATAACGTATTACGTTATATGGTACAAAGTTATAAGGAATAACGTTATATGGTATAACGTTATAACGTAATACGTTATATGATATAACGTTATATGGTACCGCGTTATAACGTATTACGTTATGTAGTACAAGGTTATAACGTAATACGTTATATAGTATTACGTTATATGGTATAACGTTATAACGTGTTACGTTATGTAGTACAAGGTTATAAGGTATAACGTTATAACGTATTACGTTATATGGTATAACGTTATATGGTATAACGTTATAACGTATTACGTTATATGGTATAACGTTATAACGTATTACGTTATATAGTACAACGTTATAAGGTATAACGTTATAACGCATTACGTTATATAGTATAACGTTATAACGTAATACGTTATATGGTATAACGTTATAACGTATTACGTTATATGGTATAACGTTATAACGTATTACGTTATATGGTACAACGTTATAACGTATTACGTTATATGGTATAACGTTATAACGTATTACGTTATATGGTATAACGTTATAACGTATTACGTTATATGGTACAACGTTATAACGTATTACGTTATATGGTATAACGTTATAACGTAATGCGTTATATAGTATAACGTTATAACGTATTACGTTATATGGTATAACGTTATAACGTATTACGTTATATGGTACAACGTTATAACGTATTACGTTATATGGTATAACGTTATAACGAATTACGTTATATGGTATAACGTTATAACGTAATACGTTATATAGTATAACGTTATATGGTACAACGTTATAACGTATTACTTTATGTAGTACAACGTTATATGATATAACGTTATAACGTATTACGTTATATGGTACAGCATTATAACGTATTACGTTATATGGTATAACGTTATAAGGTATAACGTTATAACGTATTACGTTATATGGTATAACGTTATATGGTATAACGTTATTACGTATTACGTTATATAGTATAACGTTATATGGTATAACGTTATAACGTATTACGTTATATGGTATAACGTTATAACGTGTTACGTTATGTAGTACAAGGTTATAAGGTATAACGTTGTAACGTATTACGTTATATGGTATAACGTTATAACGTATTAAGTTATATAGTCTAACGTTATATGGTATAACGTTATAACGTGTTACGTTATATGGTATAACGTTATAACATATTACGTTATATGGTACAGAGTTATAACGTATTACGTTATGTAGTACAAGGTAATAAGGTATAACGTTATAACGTATTACGTTATATAGTATAACGTTATATGGTATAACGTTATTACGTAATTCGTTATATAGAATAACGTTATATGGTATAACGTTATAACGTAATACGTTATATAGTATAACGTTATATGGTATAACGTTATAACGTATTACGTTATATGGTATAACGTTATAACGTATTACGTTATATGGTACAACGTTATAACGTATTACGTTATGTAGTACAAGGTTATGAGGTATAACGTTATAACGTATTACGTTATATGGTATAACGTTATAACGTGTTACGTTATGTAGTACAAGGTTATAAGGTATAACGTTATAACGTATTACGTTATATGGTATAACGTTATATGGTATAACGTTATAACGTATTACGTTATGTAGTACAAGGTTATAAGGTATAACGGTATAACGTATTACGTTATATGGTATAACGTTATAACGTATTACGTTATATGGTACAACGTTATAACGTATTACGTTATGTAGTACAAGGTTATAAGGTATAACGTTATAACGTATTACGTTATATGGTATAACGTTATAACGTATTACGTTATGTAGTACAAGGTTATAAGGTATAACGTTATAACGTATTACGTTATATGGTATAACGTTATATGGTATAACGTTATAACGTGTTACGTTATGTAGTACAAGGTTATAAGGTATAACGTTATAACGTATTACGTTATATAGTATTACGTTATATGGTACAGCGTTATAACGTATTACGTTATGTAGTACAAGGTAATAAGGTATAACGTTATAACGTATTACGTTATGTAGTATAACGTTATATGGTATAACGTTATAACGTGTTACGTAATATGGTATAACGTTATAACATATTACGTTATATAGTACAGCGTTATAACGTATTACGTTATGTAGTACAAGGTAATAAGGTATAACGTTATAACGTATTACGTTATATAGTATAACGTTATATGGTATAACGTTATAACGTATTACGTTATGTAGTATAACGTTATATGGTATAACGTTATAACGTGTTACGTAATATGGTATAACGTTATAACATATTACGTTATATAGTACAGCGTTATAACGTATTACGTTATGTAGTACAAGGTAATAAGGTATAACGTTGTAACGTATTACGTTATATGGTATAACGTTATAACGTATTAAGTTATATAGTATAACGTTATATGGTACAACGTTATAACGTATTACGTTATATGGTATAACGTTATAACGTATTACGTTATATGGTATAACGTTATAACGTGTTACGTTATGTAGTACAAGGTTATAAGGTATAACGTTATAACGTATTACGTTATATGGTACAAAGTTATAAGGAATAACGTTATATGGTATAACGTTATAACGTAATACGTTATATGATATAACGTTATATGGTACAGCGTTATAACGTATTACGTTATGTAGTACAAGGTTATAACGTAATACGTTATATAGTATTACGTTATATGGTATAACGTTATATGGTACAACGTTATAACGTATTACGTTATATGGTACAAAGTTATAAGGAATAACGTTATATGGTATAACGTTATAACGTAATACGTTATATGATATAACGTTATATGGTACAGCGTTATAACGTATTACGTTATGTAGTACAAGGTTATAACGTAATACGTTATATAGTATTACGTTATATGGTATAACGTTATAACGTATTACGTTATATGGTACAACGTTATAACGTATTACGTTATATGGTACAAAGTTATAAGGAATAACGTTATATGGTATAACGTTATAACGTATTACGTTATATGGTATAACGTTATAACGTATTACGTTATATGGTACAACGTTATAACGTATTACGTTATGTAGTACAAGGTAATAAGGTATAACGTTATAACGTATTACGTTATATAGTATAACGTTATATGGTATAACGTTATTACGTAATTCGTTATATAGAATAACGTTATATGGTATAACGTTATAACGTAATACGTTATATAGTATAACGTTATATGGTATAACGTTATAACGTATTACGTTATATGGTATAACGTTATAACGTATTACGTTATATGGTACAACGTTATAACGTATTACGTTATGTAGTACAAGGTTATAAGGTATAACGTTATAACGTATTACGTTATATGGTATAACGTTATAACGTGTTACGTTATGTAGTACAAGGTTATAAGGTATAACGTTATAACGTATTACGTTATATGGTATAACGTTATATGGTATAACGTTATAACGTATTACGTTATGTAGTACAAGGTTATAAGGTATAACGGTATAACGTATTACGTTATATGGTATAACGTTATAACGTATTACGTTATATGGTACAACGTTATAACGTATTACGTTATGTAGTACAAGGTTATAAGGTATAACGTTATAACGTATTACGTTATATGGTATAACGTTATAACGTATTACGTTATGTAGTACAAGGTTATAAGGTATAACGTTATAACGTATTACGTTATATGGTATAACGTTATATGGTATAACGTTATAACGTGTTACGTTATGTAGTACAAGGTTATAAGGTATAACGTTATAACGTATTACGTTATATAGTATTACGTTATATGGTACAGCGTTATAACGTATTACGTTATGTAGTACAAGGTAATAAGGTATAACGTTATAACGTATTACGTTATGTAGTATAACGTTATATGGTATAACGTTATAACGTGTTACGTAATATGGTATAACGTTATAACATATTACGTTATATAGTACAGCGTTATAACGTATTACGTTATGTAGTACAAGGTAATAAGGTATAACGTTATAACGTATTACGTTATATAGTATAACGTTATATGGTATAACGTTATAACGTATTACGTTATGTAGTATAACGTTATATGGTATAACGTTATAACGTGTTACGTAATATGGTATAACGTTATAACATATTACGTTATATAGTACAGCGTTATAACGTATTACGTTATGTAGTACAAGGTAATAAGGTATAACGTTGTAACGTATTACGTTATATGGTATAACGTTATAACGTATTAAGTTATATAGTATAACGTTATATGGTACAACGTTATAACGTATTACGTTATATGGTATAACGTTATAACGTATTACGTTATATGGTATAACGTTATAACGTGTTACGTTATGTAGTACAAGGTTATAAGGTATAACGTTATAACGTATTACGTTATATGGTACAAAGTTATAAGGAATAACGTTATATGGTATAACGTTATAACGTAATACGTTATATGATATAACGTTATATGGTACAGCGTTATAACGTATTACGTTATGTAGTACAAGGTTATAACGTAATACGTTATATAGTATTACGTTATATGGTATAACGTTATATGGTACAACGTTATAACGTATTACGTTATATGGTACAAAGTTATAAGGAATAACGTTATATGGTATAACGTTATAACGTAATACGTTATATGATATAACGTTATATGGTACAGCGTTATAACGTATTACGTTATGTAGTACAAGGTTATAACGTAATACGTTATATAGTATTACGTTATATGGTATAACGTTATAACGTATTACGTTATATGGTACAACGTTATAACGTATTACGTTATATGGTACAAAGTTATAAGGAATAACGTTATATGGTATAACGTTATAACGTATTACGTTATATGGTATAACGTTATAACGTATTACGTTATATGGTACAACGTTATAACGTATTACGTTATATGGTATAACGTTATAACGTATTACGTTATATGGTATAACGTTATAACGTAATACGTTATATGGTACAACGTTATAACGTATTACGTTATATGGTATAACGTTATAACGTAATACGTTATATAGTATAACGTTATAACGTATTACGTTATATGGTATAACGTTATAACGTATTACGTTATATGGTACAACGTTATAACGTATTACGTTATATGGTATAACGGTATAACGAATTACGTTATATGGTATAACGTTATAACGTAATACGTTATATAGTATAACGTTATATGGTACAACGTTATAACGTATTACTTTATGTAGTACAACGTTATATGATATAACGTTATAACGTATTACGTTATATGGTACAGCGTTATAACGTATTACGTTATATGGTATAACGTTATAAGGTATAACGTTATACCGTATTACGTTATATGGTATAACGTTATATGGTATAACGTTATTACGTATTACGTTATATAGTATAACGTTATATGGTATAACGTTATAACGTATTACGTTATATGGTATAACGTTATAACGTGTTACGTTATGTAGTACAAGGTTATAAGGTATAACGTTGTAACGTATTACGTTATATGGTATAACGTTATAACGTATTAAGTTATATAGTCTAACGTTATATGGTATATCGTTATATCGTGTTACGTTATATGGTATAACGTTATAACATGTTACGTTATATGGTACAGCGTTATAACGTATTACGTTATGTAGTACAAGGTAATGAGGTATAACGTTATAACGTATTACGTTATATAGTATAACGTTATATGGTATAACGTTATAACGTATTACGTTATATGGTATAACGTTATTACGTAATTCGTTATATAGAATAACGTTATTTGGTATAACGTTATAACGTATTACGTTATATAGTATAACGTTATATGGTATAACGTTATAACGTATTACGTTATATGGTATAACATTATTACGTAATTCGTTATATAGAATAACGTTATATGGTATAACGTTATAACGTATTACGTTATATAGTATAACGTTATATGGTATAACGCTATAACGTATTACGTTATGTAGTACAACGTTATAAGGTATAACGTTATAACGCATTACGTTATATAGTATAACGTTATAACGTATTACGTTATATGGTATAACGTTATAACGTAATACGTTATATAGTATAACGTTATAACGTATTACGTTATATGGTATAACGTTATAACGTATTACGTTATATGGTACAACGTTATAACGTATTACGTTATATGGTATAACGTTATAACGTATTACGTTATATGGTATAACGTTATAACGTAATACGTTATATAGTATAACGTTATATGGTGCAACGTTATAACGTATTACTTTATGTAGTACAACGTTATATGATATAACGTTATAACGTATTACGTTATATGGTACAGCGTTATAACGTATTACGTTATATGGTATAACGTTATAAGGTATAACGTTATAACGTATTACGTTATATGGTATAACGTTATATGGAATAATGTTATATGGTATAACGTTATTACGTATTACGTTATATAGTATAACGTTATATGGTATAACGTTATAACGTATTACGTTATATGGTATAACGTTATAACGTGTTACGTTATGTAGCACAAGGTTATAAGGTATAACGTTGTAACGTATTACGTTATATGGTATAACGTTATATGGTATAACGTTATAACGTATTAAGTTATATAGTCTAACGTTATATGGTATAACGTTATAACGTGTTACGTTATATGGTATAACGTTATAACATATTACGTTATATGGTACAGCGTTATAACGTATTACGTTATGTAGTACAAGGTAATAAGGTATAACGTTATAACGTATTACGTTATATAGTATAACGTTATATGGTATAACGTTATAACGTATTACGTTATATGATATAACGTTATATGGTATAACGTTATAACGTATTACGTTATATGGTATAACGTTATTACGTAATACGTTATATAGTATAACGTTATATGGTACAACGTTATAACGTATTACTTTATGTAGTACAACGTTATATGATATAACGTTATAACGTATTACGTTATATGGTACAGCGTTATAACGTATTACGTTATATGGTATAACGTTATAAGGTATAACGTTATAACGTATTACGTTATATGGTATAACGTTAAATGGTATAACGTTATTACGTATTACGTTACATAGTATAACGTTATATGGTATAACGTTATAACGTATTACGTTATATGGTATAACGTTATAACGTAATACGTTATATAGTATAACGTTATATGGTGCAACGTTATAACGTATTACTTTATGTAGTACAACGTTATATGATATAACGTTATAACGTATTACGTTATACGGTACAGCGTTATAACGTATTACGTTATATGGTATAACGTTATAACGTGTTACGTTATGTAGTACAAGGTTATAAGGTATAACGTTGTAACGTATTACGTTATATGGTATAACGTTATATGGTATAACGTTATAACGTATTAAGTTATATAGTCTAACGTTATATGGTATAACGTTATAACGTGTTACGTTATATGGTATAACGTTATATGGTATAACGTTATAACGTATTAAGTTATATAGTCTAACGTTATATGGTATAACGTTATAACGTGTTACGTTATATGGTATAACGTTATAACATATTACGTTATATGGTACAGCGTTATAACGTATTACGTTATGTAGTACAAGGTAATAAGGTATAACGTTATAACGTATTACGTTATATAGTATAACGTTATATGGTATAACGTTATAACGTATTACGTTATATGATATAACGTTATATGGTATAACGTTATAACGTATTACGTTATATGGTATAACGTTATCACGTAATACGTTATATAGTATAACGTTATATGGTACAACGTTATAACGTATTACTTTATGTAGTACAACGTTATATGATATAACGTTATAACGTATTACGTTATATGGTACAGCGTTATAACGTATTACGTTATATGGTATAACGTTATAACGTGTTACGTTATGTAGTACAAGGTTATAAGGTATAACGTTGTAACGTATTACGTTATATGGTATAACGTTATATGGTATAACGTTATAACGTATTAAGTTATATAGTCTAACGTTATATGGTATAACGTTATAACGTGTTACGTTATATGGTATAACGTTATAACATATTACGTTATATGGTACAGCGTTATAACGTATTACGTTATGTAGTACAAGGTAATAAGGTATAACGTTATAACGTATTACGTTATATAGTATAACGTTATATGGTATAACGTTATAACGTATTACGTTATATGATATAACGTTATATGGTATAACGTTATAACGTATAAAGTTATATAGTATAACGTTATATGGTACAACGTTATAACGTATTACGTTATATGGTATAACGTTATAACGTATTACGTTATATGGTATAACGTTATAACGTATTACGTTATATGGTACAACGTTATAACGTATTACGTTATATGGTACAAAGTTATAAGGAATAACGTTATATGGTATAACGTTATAACGTAATACGTTATATGATATAACGTTATATGGTACCGCGTTATAACGTATTACGTTATGTAGTACAAGGTTATAACGTAATACGTTATATAGTATTACGTTATATGGTATAACGTTATAACGTGTTACGTTATGTAGTACAAGGTTATAAGGTATAACGTTATAACCTATTACGTTATATGGTATAACGTTATATGGTATAACGTTATAACGTATTACGTTATATGGTACAACGTTATAACGTATTACGTTATGTAGTACAAGGTTATAAGGTATAGCGTTATAACGTATTACGTTATATGGTACAAAGTTATAAGGAATAACGTTATATGGTATAACGTTATAACGTAATACGTTATATGATATAACGTTATATGGTACCGCGTTATAACGTATTACGTTATGTAGTACAAGGTTATAACGTAATACGTTATATAGTATTACGTTATATGGTATAACGTTATAACGTGTTACGTTATGTAGTACAAGGTTATAAGGTATAACGTTATTACGTAATACGTTATATAGTATAACGTTATATGTTATAACGTTATAACGTATTACGTTATATGGTACAACGTTATAACGTATTACGTTATATGGTACAAAGTTATAAGGAATAACGTTATATGGTATAACGTTATAACGTAATACGTTATATGATATAACGTTATATGGTACCGCGTTATAACGTATTACGTTATGTAGTACAAGGTTATAACGTAATACGTTATATAGTATTACGTTATATGGTATAACGTTATAACGTGTTACGTTATGTAGTACAAGGTTATAAGGTATAACGTTATAACGTATTACGTTATATGGTATAACGTTATATGGTATAACGTTATAACGTATTACGTTATATGGTATAACGTTATAACGTATTACGTTATATAGTACAACGTTATAAGGTATAACGTTATAACGCATTACGTTATATAGTATAACGTTATAACGTAATACGTTATATGGTATAACGTTATAACGTATTACGTTATATGGTATAACGTTATAACGTATTACGTTATATGGTACAACGTTATAACGTATTACGTTATATGGTATAACGTTATAACGTATTACGTTATATGGTATAACGTTATAACGTATTACGTTATATGGTACAACGTTATAACGTATTACGTTATATGGTATAACGTTATAACGTAATGCGTTATATAGTATAACGTTATAACGTATTACGTTATATGGTATAACGTTATAACGTATTACGTTATATGGTACAACGTTATAACGTATTACGTTATATGGTATAACGTTATAACGAATTACGTTATATGGTATAACGTTATAACGTAATACGTTATATAGTATAACGTTATATGGTACAACGTTATAACGTATTACTTTATGTAGTACAACGTTATATGATATAACGTTATAACGTATTACGTTATATGGTACAGCATTATAACGTATTACGTTATATGGTATAACGTTATAAGGTATAACGTTATAACGTATTACGTTATATGGTATAACGTTATATGGTATAACGTTATTACGTATTACGTTATATAGTATAACGTTATATGGTATAACGTTATAACGTATTACGTTATATGGTATAACGTTATAACGTGTTACGTTATGTAGTACAAGGTTATAAGGTATAACGTTGTAACGTATTACGTTATATGGTATAACGTTATAACGTATTAAGTTATATAGTCTAACGTTATATGGTATAACGTTATAACGTGTTACGTTATATGGTATAACGTTATAACATATTACGTTATATGGTACAGAGTTATAACGTATTACGTTATGTAGTACAAGGTAATAAGGTATAACGTTATAACGTATTACGTTATATAGTATAACGTTATATGGTATAACGTTATTACGTAATTCGTTATATAGAATAACGTTATATGGTATAACGTTATAACGTAATACGTTATATAGTATAACGTTATATGGTATAACGTTATAACGTATTACGTTATATGGTATAACGTTATAACGTATTACGTTATATGGTACAACGTTATAACGTATTACGTTATGTAGTACAAGGTTATAAGGTATAACGTTATAACGTATTACGTTATATGGTATAACGTTATAACGTGTTACGTTATGTAGTACAAGGTTATAAGGTATAACGTTATAACGTATTACGTTATATGGTATAACGTTATATGGTATAACGTTATAACGTATTACGTTATGTAGTACAAGGTTATAAGGTATAACGGTATAACGTATTACGTTATATGGTATAACGTTATAACGTATTACGTTATATGGTACAACGTTATAACGTATTACGTTATGTAGTACAAGGTTATAAGGTATAACGTTATAACGTATTACGTTATATGGTATAACGTTATAACGTATTACGTTATGTAGTACAAGGTTATAAGGTATAACGTTATAACGTATTACGTTATATGGTATAACGTTATATGGTATAACGTTATAACGTGTTACGTTATGTAGTACAAGGTTATAAGGTATAACGTTATAACGTATTACGTTATATAGTATTACGTTATATGGTACAGCGTTATAACGTATTACGTTATGTAGTACAAGGTAATAAGGTATAACGTTATAACGTATTACGTTATGTAGTATAACGTTATATGGTATAACGTTATAACGTGTTACGTAATATGGTATAACGTTATAACATATTACGTTATATAGTACAGCGTTATAACGTATTACGTTATGTAGTACAAGGTAATAAGGTATAACGTTATAACGTATTACGTTATATAGTATAACGTTATATGGTATAACGTTATAACGTATTACGTTATGTAGTATAACGTTATATGGTATAACGTTATAACGTGTTACGTAATATGGTATAACGTTATAACATATTACGTTATATAGTACAGCGTTATAACGTATTACGTTATGTAGTACAAGGTAATAAGGTATAACGTTATAACGTATTACGTTATATAGTATAACGTTATATGGTACAACGTTATAACGTATTACTTTATGTAGTACAACGTTATATGATATAACGTTATAACGTATTACGTTATATGGTACAGCGTTATAACGTATTACGTTATATGGTATAACGTTATAACGTGTTACGCTTTGTAGTACAAGGTTATAAGGTATAACGTTGTAACGTATTACGTTATATGGTATAACGTTATATGGTATAACGTTATAACGTATTAAGTTATATAGTCTAACGTTATATGGTATAACGTTATAACGTGTTACGTTATATGGTATAACGTTATAACGTATTACGTTATATGGTATAACGTTATTACGTAATACGTTATATAGTATAACGTTATATGGTATAACGTTATAACGTATTACGTTATATGATATAACGTTATATGGTATAACGTTATAACGTGTTACGTTATGTAGTACAAGGTTATAAGGTATAACGTTATAACGTATTACGTTATATGATATAACGTTATAAGGTATAACGTTGTAACGTATTACGTTATATGGTATAACGTTATAGGGTATAACGTTATTACGTAATACGTTATATAGTATAACGTTATATGTTATAACGTTATAACGTGTTACGCTTTGTAGTACAAGGTTATAAGGTATAACGTTATAACGTATTACGTTATATAGTATAACGTTATATGGTATAACGTTATAACGTATTACGTTATATGATATAACGTTATAAGGTATAACGTTGTAACGTATTACGTTATATGGTATAACGTTATATGGTATAACGTTATAACGTATAAAGTTATATAGTATAACGTTATATGGTACAACGTTATAACGTATTACGTTATATGGTATAACGTTATAACGTATTACGTTATATGGTATAACGTTATAACGTATTACGTTATATGGTACAACGTTATAACGTATTACGTTATATGGTACAAAGTTATAAGGAATAACGTTATATGGTATAACGTTATAACGTAATACGTTATATGATATAACGTTATATGGTACAGCGTTATAACGTGTTACGTTATGTAGTACAAGGTTATAAGGTATAACGTTATAACGTATTACGTTATATGGTATAACGTTATATGGTATAACGTTATAACGTATTACGTTATATGGTATAACGTTATATGGTACAACGTTATAACGTATTACGTTATATGGTACAAAGTTATAAGGAATAACGTTATATGGTATAACGTTATAACGTAATACGTTATATGATATAACGTTATATGGTACAGCGTTATAACGTATTACGTTATGTAGTACAAGGTTATAACGTAATACGTTATATAGTATTACGTTATATGGTATAACGTTATAACGTATTACGTTATATGGTACAACGTTATAACGTATTACGTTATATGGTACAAAGTTATAAGGAATAACGTTATATGGTATAACGTTATAACGTATTACGTTATATGGTATAACGTTATAACGTATTACGTTATATGGTACAACGTTATAACGTATTACGTTATATGGTATAACGTTATAACGTATTACGTTATATGGTATAACGTTATAACGTATTACGTTATATGGTACAACGTTATAACGTATTACGTTATATGGTATAACGTTATAACGTAATACGTTATATAGTATAACGTTATAACGTATTACGTTATATGGTATAACGTTATAACGTATTACGTTATATGGTACAACGTTATAACGTATTACGTTATATGGTATAACGGTATAACGAATTACGTTATATGGTATAACGTTATAACGTAATACGTTATATAGTATAACGTTATATGGTACAACGTTATAACGTATTACTTTATGTAGTACAACGTTATATGATATAACGTTATAACGTATTACGTTATATGGTACAGCGTTATAACGTATTACGTTATATGGTATAACGTTATAAGGTATAACGTTATACCGTATTACGTTATATGGTATAACGTTATATGGTATAACGTTATAACGTATTACGTTATGTAGTACAAGGTTATAAGGTATAACGGTATAACGTATTACGTTATATGGTATAACGTTATAACGTATTACGTTATATGGTACAACGTTATAACGTATTACGTTATGTAGTACAAGGTTATAAGGTATAACGTTATAACGTATTACGTTATATGGTATAACGTTATAACGTATTACGTTATGTAGTACAAGGTTATAAGGTATAACGTTATAACGTATTACGTTATATGGTATAACGTTATATGGTATAACGTTATAACGTGTTACGTTATGTAGTACAAGGTTATAAGGTATAACGTTATAACGTATTACGTTATATAGTATTACGTTATATGGTACAGCGTTATAACGTATTACGTTATGTAGTACAAGGTAATAAGGTATAACGTTATAACGTATTACGTTATGTAGTATAACGTTATATGGTATAACGTTATAACGTGTTACGTAATATGGTATAACGTTATAACATATTACGTTATATAGTACAGCGTTATAACGTATTACGTTATGTAGTACAAGGTAATAAGGTATAACGTTATAACGTATTACGTTATATAGTATAACGTTATATGGTATAACGTTATAACGTATTACGTTATGTAGTATAACGTTATATGGTATAACGTTATAACGTGTTACGTAATATGGTATAACGTTATAACATATTACGTTATATAGTACAGCGTTATAACGTATTACGTTATGTAGTACAAGGTAATAAGGTATAACGTTATAACGTATTACGTTATATAGTATAACGTTATATGGTACAACGTTATAACGTATTACTTTATGTAGTACAACGTTATATGATATAACGTTATAACGTATTACGTTATATGGTACAGCGTTATAACGTATTACGTTATATGGTATAACGTTATAACGTGTTACGCTTTGTAGTACAAGGTTATAAGGTATAACGTTGTAACGTATTACGTTATATGGTATAACGTTATATGGTATAACGTTATAACGTATTAAGTTATATAGTCTAACGTTATATGGTATAACGTTATAACGTGTTACGTTATATGGTATAACGTTATAACGTATTACGTTATATGGTATAACGTTATTACGTAATACGTTATATAGTATAACGTTATATGGTACAACGTTATAACGTATTACTTTATGTAGTACAACGTTATATGATATAACGTTATAACGTATTACGTTATATGGTACAGCGTTATAACGTATTACGTTATATGGTATAACGTTATAACGTGTTACGCTTTGTAGTACAAGGTTATAAGGTATAACGTTATAACGTATTACGTTATATAGTATAACGTTATATGGTATAACGTTATAACGTATTACGTTATATGATATAACGTTATATGGTATAACGTTATAACGTATTACGTTATATGGTATAACGTTATAGGGTATAACGTTATTACGTAATACGTTATATAGTATAACGTTATATGTTATAACGTTATAACGTATTACGTTATATGGTACAACGTTATAACGTATTACGTTATGTAGTACAAGGTTATAAGGTATAAGGTTATAACGTATTACGTTATATGGTATAACGTTATAACGTATTACGTTATGTAGTACAAGGTTATAAGGTATAACGTTATAACGTATTACGTTATATGGTATAACGTTATATGGTATAACGTTATAACGTATAAAGTTATATAGTATAACGTTATATGGTACAACGTTATAACGTATTACGTTATATGGTATAACGTTATAACGTATTACGTTATATGGTATAACGTTATAACGTATTACGTTATATGGTACAACGTTATAACGTATTACGTTATATGGTACAAAGTTATAAGGAATAACGTTATATGGTATAACGTTATAACGTAATAAGTTATATGATATAACGTTATATGGTACAGCGTTATAACGTGTTACGTTATGTAGTACAAGGTTATAAGGTATAACGTTATAACGTATTACGTTATATGGTATAACGTTATATGGTATAACGTTATAACGTATTACGTTATATGGTATAACGTTATAACGTATTACGTTATGTAGTACAAGGTTATAAGGTATAACGTTATAACGTATTACGTTATATGGTATAACGTTATATGGTATAACGTTATAACGTATAAAGTTATATAGTATAACGTTATATGGTACAACGTTATAACGTATTACGTTATATGGTATAACGTTATAACGTATTACGTTATATGGTATAACGTTATAACGTATTACGTTATATGGTACAACGTTATAACGTATTACGTTATATGGTACAACGTTATAACGTATTACGTTATATGGTATAACGTTATAACGTATTACGTTATATGGTATAACGTTATAACGTATTACGTTATATGGTACAACGTTATAACGTATTACGTTATATGGTATAACGTTATAACGTATTACGTTATATGGTACAACGTTATAACGTATTACGTTATTTGGTATAACGTTATAACGAATTACGTTATGTGGTATAACGTTATAACGTAATACGTTATATAGTATAACGTTATATGGTACAACGTTATAACATATTACTTTATGTAGTACAACGTTATATGATATAACGTTATAACGTATTACGTTATATGGTACAGCGTTATAACGTATTACGTTATTTGGTATAACGTTATAACGAATTACGTTATGTGGTATAACGTTATAACGTAATACGTTATATAGTATAACGTTATATGGTACAACGTTATAACATATTACTTTATGTAGTATAACGTTATATGGTATAACGTTATAACGTATTACGTTATATGGTATAACGTTATAACGTGTTACGTTATGTAGTACAAGGTTATAAGGTATAACGTTGTAACGTATTACGTTATATGGTATAACGTTATAACGTATTAAGTTATATAGTCTAACGTTATATGGTATAACGTTATAACGTGTTACGTTATATGGTATAACGTTATAACATATTACGTTATATGGTACAGAGTTATAACGTATTACGTTATGTAGTACAAGGTAATAAGGTATAACGTTATAACGTATTACGTTATATAGTATAACGTTATAACGTATTACGTTATATGGTATAACGTTATAACGTATTACGTTATATGGTACAACGTTATAACGTATTACGTTATTTGGTATAACGTTATAACGAATTACGTTATGTGGTATAACGTTATAACGTAATACGTTATATAGTATAACGTTATATGGTACAACGTTATAACATATTACTTTATGTAGTACAACGTTATATGATATAACGTTATAACGTATTACGTTATATGGTACAGCGTTATAACGTATTACGTTATATGGTATAACGTTATAAGGTATAACGTTATACCGTATTACGTTATATGGTATAACGTTATATGGTATAACGTTATTACGTATTACGTTATATAGTATAACGTTATATGGTATAACGTTATAACGTGTTACGTTATATGGTATAACGCTATAACATATTACGTTATATGGTACAGCGTTATAACGTATTACGTTATGTAGTACAAGGTAATAAGGTATAACGTTATAACGTATTACGTTATATGGTATAACGTTATAACGTATTACGTTATATGGTACAACGTTATAACGTATTACGTTATATGGTACAACGTTATAACGTATTACGTTATATGGTATAACGTTATAACGTATTACGTTATATGGTATAACGTTATAACGTATTACGTTATATGGTACAACGTTATAACGTATTACGTTATATGGTATAACGTTATAACGTATTACGTTATATGGTACAACGTTATAACGTATTACGTTATTTGGTATAACGTTATAACGAATTACGTTATGTGGTATAACGTTATAACGTAATACGTTATATAGTATAACGTTATATGGTACAACGTTATAACATATTACTTTATGTAGTATAACGTTATATGGTATAACGTTATAACGTATTACGTTATATGGTATAACGTTATAACGTGTTACGTTATGTAGTACAAGGTTATAAGGTATAACGTTGTAACGTATTACGTTATATGGTATAACGTTATAACGTATTAAGTTATATAGTCTAACGTTATATGGTATAACGTTATAACGTGTTACGTTATATGGTATAACGTTATAACATATTACGTTATATGGTACAGAGTTATAACGTATTACGTTATGTAGTACAAGGTAATAAGGTATAACGTTATAACGTATTACGTTATATAGTATAACGTTATAACGTATTACGTTATATGGTATAACGTTATAACGTATTACGTTATATGGTACAACGTTATAACGTATTACGTTATTTGGTATAACGTTATAACGAATTACGTTATGTGGTATAACGTTATAACGTAATACGTTATATAGTATAACGTTATATGGTACAACGTTATAACATATTACTTTATGTAGTACAACGTTATATGATATAACGTTATAACGTATTACGTTATATGGTACAGCGTTATAACGTATTACGTTATATGGTATAACGTTATAAGGTATAACGTTATACCGTATTACGTTATATGGTATAACGTTATATGGTATAACGTTATTACGTATTACGTTATATAGTATAACGTTATATGGTATAACGTTATAACGTGTTACGTTATATGGTATAACGCTATAACATATTACGTTATATGGTACAGCGTTATAACGTATTACGTTATGTAGTACAAGGTAATAAGGTATAACGTTATAACGTATTACGTTATATGGTACAAAGTTATAAGGAATAACGTTATATGGTATAACGTTATAACGTAATACGTTATATGATATAACGTTATATGGTACAGCGTTATAACGTATTACGTTATGTAGTACAAGGTTATAACGTAATACGTTATATAGTATTACGTTATATGGTATAACGTTATATGGTACAACGTTATAACGTATTACGTTATATGGTACAAAGTTATAAGGAATAACGTTATATGGTATAACGTTATAACGTAATACGTTATATGATATAACGTTATATGGTACAGCGTTATAACGTATTACGTTATGTAGTACAAGGTTATAACGTAATACGTTATATAGTATTACGTTATATGGTATAACGTTATATGGTACAACGTTATAACGTATTACGTTATATGGTACAAAGTTATAAGGAATAACGTTATATGGTATAACGTTATAACGTAATACGTTATATGATATAACGTTATATGGTACAGCGTTATAACGTATTACGTTATGTAGTACAAGGTTATAACGTAATACGTTATATAGTATTACGTTATATGGTATAACGTTATAACGTATTACGTTATATGTACAACGTTATAACGTATTACGTTATATGGTACAAAGTTATAAGGAATAACGTTATATGGTATAACGTTATAACGTATTACGTTATATGGTATAACGTTATAACGTATTACGTTATATGGTACAACGTTATAACGTATTACGTTATATGGTATAACGTTATAACGTATTACGTTATATGGTATAACGTTATAACGTATTACGTTATATGGTACAACGTTATAACGTATTACGTTATATGGTATAACGTTATAACGTAATACGTTATATAGTATAACGTTATAACGTATTACGTTATATGGTATAACGTTATAACGTATTACGTTATATGGTACAACGTTATAACGTATTACGTTATATGGTATAACGGTATAACGAATTACGTTATATGGTATAACGTTATAACGTAATACGTTATATAGTATAACGTTATATGGTACAACGTTATAACGTATTACTTTATGTAGTACAACGTTATATGATATAACGTTATAACGTATTACGTTATATGGTACAGCGTTATAACGTATTACGTTATATGGTATAACGTTATAAGGTATAACGTTATACCGTATTACGTTATATGGTATAACGTTATATGGTATAACGTTATTACGTATTACGTTATATAGTATAACGTTATATGGTATAACGTTATAACGTATTACGTTATATGGTATAACGTTATAACGTGTTACGTTATGTAGTACAAGGTTATAAGGTATAACGTTGTAACGTATTACGTTATATGGTATAACGTTATTACGTAATTCGTTATATAGAATAACGTTATTTGGTATAACGTTATAACGTAATACGTTATATAGTATAACGTTATATGGTATAACGTTATAACGTATTACGTTATATGGTACAACGTTATAACGTATTACGTTATGTAGTACAAGGTTATAACGTATTAAGTTATATAGTCTAACGTTATATGGTATAACGTTATATCGTGTTACGTTATATGGTATAACGTTATAACATGTTACGTTATATGGTACAGCGTTATAACGTATTACGTTATGTAGTACAAGGTAATAAGGTATAACGTTATAACGTATTACGTTATATAGTATAACGTCATATGGTATAACGTTATAACGTATTACGTTATATGGTATAACGTTATTACGTAATTCGTTATATAGAATAACGTTATTTGGTATAACGTTATAACGTAATACGTTATATAGTATAACGTTATATGGTATAAGGTTATAACGTATTACGTTATATGGTACAACGTTATAACGTATTACGTTATGTAGTACAAGGTTATAAGGTATAACGTTATAACGTATAACGTTATATGATACAACGTTATAACGTATTACGTTATATGGTATAACGTTATAACGTATTACGTTATATGGTATAACGTTATAACGTATTACGTTGTATGGTACAACGTTATAACGTATTACGTTATATGGTACAAAGTTATAAGGAATAACGTTATATGCTATAACGTTGTAACGTATTACGTTATATGGTACAACGTTATAACGTATTACGTTATATGGTATAACGTTATATGGTATAACGTTATAACATATTACGTTATATGGTACAACGTTATAACGTATTACGTTATATGGTATAACGTTATAACGTATTACGTTATATGGTATAACGTTATAACGTATTACGTTATATGGTATAACGTTATAACGTGTTACGTTATGTAGTACAAGGTTATAAGGTATAACGTTGTAACGTATTACGTTATATGGTATAACGTTATATCGTATTAAGTTATATAGTCTAACGTTATATGGTATAACGTTATTACGTAATTCGTTATATAGAATAACGTTATATGGTATAACGTTATAACGTATTACGTTATATAGTATAACGTTATATGGTATAACGCTATAACGTATTACGTTATGTAGTACAACGTTATAAGGTATAACGTTATAACGCATTACGTTATATAGTATAACGTTATAACGTATTACGTTATATGGTATTACGTTATAACGTAATACGTTATATAGTATAACGTTATAACGTATTACGTTATATGGTATAACGTTATAACGTATTACGTTATATGGTACAACGTTATAACGTATTACGTTATATGGTATAACGTTATAACGTATTACGTTATATGGTATAACGTTATAACGTAATACGTTATATAGTATAACGTTATATGGTGCAACGTTATAACGTATTACTTTATGTAGTACAACGTTATATGATATAACGTTATAACGTATTACGTTATATGGTACAGCGTTATAACGTATTACGTTATATGGTATAACGTTATAAGGTATAACGTTATAACGTATTACGTTATATGGTATAACGTTATATGGTATAATGTTATATGGTATAACGTTATTACGTATTACGTTATATAGTGTAACGTTATATGGTATAACGTTATAACGTATTACGTTATATGGTATAACGTTATAACGTGTTACGTTATGTAGCACAAGGTTATAAGGTATAACGTTGTAACGTATTACGTTATATGGTATAACGTTATAACGTATTAAGTTATATAGTCTAACGTTATATGGTATAACGTTATAACGTGTTACGTTATATGGTATAACGTTATAACATATTACGTTATATGGTACAGCGTTATTACGTATTACGTTATGTAGTACAAGGTAATAAGGTATAACGTTATAACGTATTACGTTATATAGTATAACGTTATATGGTATAACGTTATAACGTATTACGTTATATGGTATAACGTTATTACGTAATTCGTTATATAGAATAACGTTATATGGTATAACGTTATAACGTATTACGTTATATAGTATAACGTTATATGGTATAACGCTATAACGTATTACGTTATGTAGTACAACGTTATAAGGTATAACGTTATAACGCATTACGTTATATAGTATAACGTTATAACGTATTACGTTATATGGTATAACGTTATAACGTAATACGTTATATAGTATAACGTTATAACGTATTACGTTATATGGTATAACGTTATAACGTATTACGTTATATGGTACAACGTTATAACGTATTACGTTATATGGTATAACGTTATAACGTATTACGTTATATGGTATAACGTTATAACGAAATACGTTATATAGTATAACGTTATATGGTTCAACGTTATAACGTATTACTTTATGTAGTACAACGTTATATGATATAACGTTATAACGTATTACGTTATATGGTATAACGTTATAACGTATTACGTTATATGGTATAACGTTATAACGTATTACGTTATATGGTATAACGTTATAACGTGTTACGTTATGTAGTACAAGGTTATAAGGTATAACGTTGTAACGTATTACGTTATATGGTATAACGTTATATCGTATTAAGTTATATAGTCTAACGTTATATGGTATAACGTTATTACGTAATTCGTTATATAGAATAACGTTATATGGTATAACGTTATAACGTATTACGTTATATAGTATAACGTTATATGGTATAACGCTATAACGTATTACGTTATGTAGTACAACGTTATAAGGTATAACGTTATAACGCATTACGTTATATAGTATAGCGTTATAACGTATTACGTTATATGGTATTACGTTATAACGTAATACGTTATATAGTATAACGTTATAACGTATTACGTTATATGGTATAACGTTATAACGTATTACGTTATATGGTACAACGTTATAACGTATTACGTTATATGGTATAACGTTATAACGTATTACGTTATATGGTATAACGTTATAACGTAATACGTTATATAGTATAACGTTATATGGTGCAACGTTATAACGTATTACTTTATGTAGTACAACGTTATATGATATAACGTTATAACGTATTACGTTATATGGTACAGCGTTATAACGTATTACGTTATATGGTATAACGTTATAAGGTATAACGTTATAACGTATTACGTTATATGGTATAACGTTATATGGTATAATGTTATATGGTATAACGTTATTACGTATTACGTTATATAGTGTAACGTTATATGGTATAACGTTATAACGTATTACGTTATATGGTATAACGTTATAACGTGTTACGTTATGTAGCACAAGGTTATAAGGTATAACGTTGTAACGTATTACGTTATATGGTATAACGTTATAACGTATTAAGTTATATAGTCTAACGTTATATGGTATAACGTTATAACGTGTTACGTTATATGGTATAACGTTATAACATATTACGTTATATGGTACAGCGTTATAACGTATTACGTTATGTAGTACAAGGTAATAAGGTATAACGTTATAACGTATTACGTTATATAGTATAACGTTATATGGTATAACGTTATAACGTATTACGTTATATGGTATAACGTTATTACGTAATTCGTTATATAGAATAACGTTATATGGTATAACGTTATAACGTATTACGTTATATAGTATAACGTTATATGGTATAACGCTATAACGTATTACGTTATGTAGTACAACGTTATAAGGTATAACGTTATAACGCATTACGTTATATAGTATAACGTTATAACGTATTACGTTATATGGTATAACGTTATAACGTAATACGTTATATAGTATAACGTTATAACGTATTACGTTATATGGTATAACGTTATAACGTATTACGTTATATGGTACAACGTTATAACGTATTACGTTATATGGTATAACGTTATAACGTATTACGTTATATGGTATAACGTTATAACGAAATACGTTATATAGTATAACGTTATATGGTTCAACGTTATAACGTATTACTTTATGTAGTACAACGTTATATGATATAACGTTATAACGTATTACGTTATATGGTACAGCGTTATAACGTATTACGTTATATGGTATAACGTTATAACGTGTTACGTTATGTAGTACAAGGTTATAAGGTATAACGTTGTAACGTATTACGTTATATGGTATAACGTTATATGGTATAACGTTATAACGTATTAAGTTATATAGTCTAACGTTATATGGTATAACGTTATAACGTGTTACGTTATATGGTATAACGTTATATGGTATAACGTTATAACGTATTAAGTTATATAGTCTAACGTTATATGGTATAACGTTATAACGTGTTACGTTATATGGTATAACGTTATAACATATTACGTTATATGGTACAGCGTTATAACGTATTACGTTATGTAGTACAAGGTAATAAGGTATAACGTTATAACGTATTACGTTATATAGTATAACGTTATAACGTATTACGTTATATAGTATAACGTTATATGTTATAACGTTATAACGTATTACGTTATATGGTACAACGTTATAACGTATTACGTTATGTAGTACAAGGTTATAAGGTATAGCGTTATAACGTATTACGTTATATGGTATAACGTTATATGGTATAACGTTATAACGTATAAAGTTATATAGTATAACGTTATATGGTACAACGTTATAACGTATTACGTTATATGGTATAACGTTATAACGTATTACGTTATATGGTATAACGTTATAACGTATTACGTTATATGGTACAACGTTATAACGTATTACGTTATATGGTACAAAGTTATAAGGAATAACGTTATATGGTATAACGTTATAACGTAATACGTTATATGATATAACGTTATATGGTACCGCGTTATAACGTATTACGTTATGTAGTACAAGGTTATAACGTAATACGTTATATAGTATTACGTTATATGGTATAACGTTATAACGTGTTACGTTATGTAGTACAAGGTTATAAGGTATAACGTTATAACGTATTACGTTATATGGTATAACGTTATAACGTATTACGTTATATGGTACAACGTTATAACGTATTACGTTATATGGTATAACGTTATAACGTATTACGTTATATGGTATAACGTTATAACGTATTACGTTATATGGTACAACGTTATAACGTATTACGTTATATGGTATAACGTTATAACGTAATGCGTTATATAGTATAACGTTATAACGTATTACGTTATATGGTATAACGTTATAACGTATTACGTTATATGGTACAACGTTATAACGTATTACGTTATATGGTATAACGTTATAACGAATTACGTTATATGGTATAACGTTATAACGTAATACGTTATATAGTATAACGTTATATGGTACAACGTTATAACGTATTACTTTATGTAGTACAACGTTATATGATATAACGTTATAACGTATTACGTTATATGGTACAGCATTATAACGTATTACGTTATATGGTATAACGTTATAAGGTATAACGTTATAACGTATTACGTTATATGGTATAACGTTATATGGTATAACGTTATTACGTATTACGTTATATAGTATAACGTTATATGGTATAACGTTATAACGTATTACGTTATATGGTATAACGTTATAACGTGTTACGTTATGTAGTACAAGGTTATAAGGTATAACGTTGTAACGTATTACGTTATATGGTATAACGTTATAACGTATTAAGTTATATAGTCTAACGTTATATGGTATAACGTTATAACGTGTTACGTTATATGGTATAACGTTATAACATATTACGTTATATGGTACAGAGTTATACCGTATTACGTTATGTAGTACAAGGTAATAAGGTATAACGTTATAACGTATTACGTTATATAGTATAACGTTATATGGTATAACGTTATAACGTGTTACGTTATATGGTATAACGTTATTACGTAATTCGTTATATAGAATTACGTTATATGGTATAACGTTATAACGTAATACGTTATATAGTATAACGTTATATGGTATAACGTTATAACGTATTACGTTATATGGTACAACGTTATAACGTATTACGTTATGTAGTACAAGGTTATAAGGTATAACGTTATAACGTATTACGTTATATGGTATGACGTTATAACGTATTACGTTATGTAGTACAAGGTTATAAGGTATAAAACTATAACGTATTACGTTATATGGTATAACGTTATATGGTATAACGTTATAACGTATTACGTTATATGGTACAACGTTATAACGTATTACGTTATGTAGTACAAGGTTATAAGGTATAACGTTATAACGTATTACGTTATATGGTACAACGTTATAACGTATTACGTTATGTAGTACAAGGTTATAAGGTATAACGTTATAACGTATAACGTTATATGGTACAACGTTATAACGTATTACGTTATATGGTATAACGTTATAACGTATTACGTTATATGGTATAACGTTATAACGTATTACGTTATATGGTACAACGTTATAACGTATTACGTTATATGGTACAAAGTTATAAGGAATAACGTTATAAGGTATAACGTTATATGGTATAACGTTATATTGTATAACGTTATAACGTATTACGTTATATGGTACAACGTTATAACGTATTACGTTATGTAGTACAAGGTTATAAGGTATAACGTTATAACGTATTACGTTATATGGTACAACGTTATAACGTATTACGTTATGTAGTACAAGGTTATAAGGTATAACGTTATAACGTATAACGTTATATGGTACAACGTTATAACGTATTACGTTATATGGTATAACGTTATAACGTATTACGTTATATGGTATAACGTTGTAACGTATTACGTTATATGGTACAACGTTATAACGTATTACGTTATATGGTATAACGTTGTAACGTATTACGTTATATAGTATAACGTTATATAGTATAACGTTATAACGTATTACGGTACATCGTAAAACGTTACAAAGAATGACGTTATGTAGTACAACGTTATAAGGAATAACGTAATGACGTAATGCGTTATATAGTATAACGTTATATGGTATAACGTTATAACCTATTACGTTATATGGTATAACGTTATAACGTATTACGTTATATAGTATAACGTTATATAGTATAACGTTATAACGTATTACGGTACATCGTAAAACGTTACAAAGAATGACGTTATGTAGTACAACGTTATAAGGAATAACGTAATGACGTAATGCGTTATATAGTATTACGTTATATGGTACAACTTTATAACGTATTACGTTATGTAGTACAAGGTTATAAGGTATAACGGTATAACGTATTACGTTATATGGTATAACGTTATAACGTATTACGTTATATGGTACAACGTTATAACGTATTACGTTATGTAGTACAAGGTTATAAGGTATAACGTTATAACGTATTACGTTATATAGTATAACGTTATATCGTATAACGTTATAACGTATTACGTTATATGGTATAACGTTATAACGTATTACGTTATATAGTACAACGTTATAAGGTATAACGTTATAACGCATTACGTTATATAGTATAACGTTATAACGTATTACGTTATATGGTATAACGTTATAACGTAATACGTTATATGGTATAACGTTATAACGTATTACGTTATATGGTATAACGTTATAACGAAATACGTTATATAGTATAACGTTATATGGTTCAACGTTATAACGTATTACTTTATGTAGTACAACGTTATATGATATAACGTTATAACGTATTACGTTATATGGTACAGCGTTATAACGTATTACGTTATATGGTATAACGTTATAACGTGTTACGTTATGTAGTACAAGGTTATAAGGTATAACGTTGTAACGTATTACGTTATATGGTATAACGTTATATGGTATAACGTTATAACGTATTAAGTTATATAGTCTAACGTTATATGGTATAACGTTATAACGTGTTACGTTATATGGTATAACGTTATATGGTATAACGTTATAACGTATTAAGTTATATAGTCTAACGTTATATGGTATAACGTTATAACGTGTTACGTTATATGGTATAACGTTATAACATATTACGTTATATGGTACAGCGTTATAACGTATTACGTTATGTAGTACAAGGTAATAAGGTATAACGTTATAACGTATTACGTTATATAGTATAACGTTATAACGTATTACGTTATATAGTATAACGTTATATGTTATAACGTTATAACGTATTACGTTATATGGTACAACGTTATAACGTATTACGTTATGTAGTACAAGGTTATAAGGTATAGCGTTATAACGTATTACGTTATATGGTATAACGTTATATGGTATAACGTTATAACGTATAAAGTTATATAGTATAACGTTATATGGTACAACGTTATAACGTATTACGTTATATGGTATAACGTTATAACGTATTACGTTATATGGTATAACGTTATAACGTATTACGTTATATGGTACAACGTTATAACGTATTACGTTATATGGTACAAAGTTATAAGGAATAACGTTATATGGTATAACGTTATAACGTAATACGTTATATGATATAACGTTATATGGTACCGCGTTATAACGTATTACGTTATGTAGTACAAGGTTATAACGTAATACGTTATATAGTATTACGTTATATGGTATAACGTTATAACGTGTTACGTTATGTAGTACAAGGTTATAAGGTATAACGTTATAACGTATTACGTTATATGGTATAACGTTATAACGTATTACGTTATATGGTACAACGTTATAACGTATTACGTTATATGGTATAACGTTATAACGTATTACGTTATATGGTATAACGTTATAACGTATTACGTTATATGGTACAACGTTATAACGTATTACGTTATATGGTATAACGTTATAACGTAATGCGTTATATAGTATAACGTTATAACGTATTACGTTATATGGTATAACGTTATAACGTATTACGTTATATGGTACAACGTTATAACGTATTACGTTATATGGTATAACGTTATAACGAATTACGTTATATGGTATAACGTTATAACGTAATACGTTATATAGTATAACGTTATATGGTACAACGTTATAACGTATTACTTTATGTAGTACAACGTTATATGATATAACGTTATAACGTATTACGTTATATGGTACAGCATTATAACGTATTACGTTATATGGTATAACGTTATAAGGTATAACGTTATAACGTATTACGTTATATGGTATAACGTTATATGGTATAACGTTATTACGTATTACGTTATATAGTATAACGTTATATGGTATAACGTTATAACGTATTACGTTATATGGTATAACGTTATAACGTGTTACGTTATGTAGTACAAGGTTATAAGGTATAACGTTGTAACGTATTACGTTATATGGTATAACGTTATAACGTATTAAGTTATATAGTCTAACGTTATATGGTATAACGTTATAACGTGTTACGTTATATGGTATAACGTTATAACATATTACGTTATATGGTACAGAGTTATACCGTATTACGTTATGTAGTACAAGGTAATAAGGTATAACGTTATAACGTATTACGTTATATAGTATAACGTTATATGGTATAACGTTATAACGTGTTACGTTATATGGTATAACGTTATTACGTAATTCGTTATATAGAATTACGTTATATGGTATAACGTTATAACGTAATACGTTATATAGTATAACGTTATATGGTATAACGTTATAACGTATTACGTTATATGGTACAACGTTATAACGTATTACGTTATGTAGTACAAGGTTATAAGGTATAACGTTATAACGTATTACGTTATATGGTATGACGTTATAACGTATTACGTTATGTAGTACAAGGTTATAAGGTATAAAACTATAACGTATTACGTTATATGGTATAACGTTATATGGTATAACGTTATAACGTATTACGTTATATGGTACAACGTTATAACGTATTACGTTATGTAGTACAAGGTTATAAGGTATAACGTTATAACGTATTACGTTATATGGTACAACGTTATAACGTATTACGTTATGTAGTACAAGGTTATAAGGTATAACGTTATAACGTATAACGTTATATGGTACAACGTTATAACGTATTACGTTATATGGTATAACGTTATAACGTATTACGTTATATGGTATAACGTTATAACGTATTACGTTATATGGTACAACGTTATAACGTATTACGTTATATGGTACAAAGTTATAAGGAATAACGTTATAAGGTATAACGTTATATGGTATAACGTTATATTGTATAACGTTATAACGTATTACGTTATATGGTACAACGTTATAACGTATTACGTTATGTAGTACAAGGTTATAAGGTATAACGTTATAACGTATTACGTTATATGGTACAACGTTATAACGTATTACGTTATGTAGTACAAGGTTATAAGGTATAACGTTATAACGTATAACGTTATATGGTACAACGTTATAACGTATTACGTTATATGGTATAACGTTATAACGTATTACGTTATATGGTATAACGTTGTAACGTATTACGTTATATGGTACAACGTTATAACGTATTACGTTATATGGTATAACGTTGTAACGTATTACGTTATATAGTATAACGTTATATAGTATAACGTTATAACGTATTACGGTACATCGTAAAACGTTACAAAGAATGACGTTATGTAGTACAACGTTATAAGGAATAACGTAATGACGTAATGCGTTATATAGTATAACGTTATATGGTATAACGTTATAACCTATTACGTTATATGGTATAACGTTATAACGTATTACGTTATATAGTATAACGTTATATAGTATAACGTTATAACGTATTACGGTACATCGTAAAACGTTACAAAGAATGACGTTATGTAGTACAACGTTATAAGGAATAACGTAATGACGTAATGCGTTATATAGTATTACGTTATATGGTACAACTTTATAACGTATTTCGTTATGTAGTACAAGGTTATAAGGTATAACGGTATAACGTATTACGTTATATGGTATAACGTTATAACGTATTACGTTATATGGTACAACGTTATAACGTATTACGTTATGTAGTACAAGGTTATAAGGTATAACGTTATAACGTATTACGTTATATAGTATAACGTTATATCGTATAACGTTATAACGTATTACGTTATATGGTATAACGTTATAACGTATTACGTTATATAGTACAACGTTATAAGGTATAACGTTATAACGCATTACGTTATATAGTATAACGTTATAACGTATTACGTTATATGGTATAACGTTATAACGTAATACGTTATATAGTATAACGTTATAACGTATTACGTTTTATGGTATAACGTTATAACGTATTACGTTATACGGTACAACGTTATAACGTATCACGTTATATGGTATAACGTTATAACGTATTACGTTACATGGTATAACGTTATAACGTAATACGTTATATAGTATAGCGTTATATGGTACAACGTTATAACGTATTACTTTATGTAGTACAACGTTATAACGTAATACGTTATATAGTATAGCGTTATATGGTACAACGTTATAACGTATTACTTTATGTAGTACAACGTTATATGATATAACGTTATAACGTATTACGTTATATGGTACAGCGTTATAACGTATTACGTTATATGGTATAACGTTATAACGTAATACGTTATATAGTATAACGTTATAACGTATTACGTTTTATGATATAACGTTATAACGTATTACGTTATATGGTACAGCGTTATAACGTATTACGTTATATGGTATAACGTTATAAGGTATAACGTTATAACGTATTACGTTATATGGTATAACGTTATATGGTATAACGTTATTACGTATTACGTTATATAGTATAACGTTATATGGTATAACGTTATAACGTATTACGTTATATGGTATAACGTTATAACGTGTTACGTTATGTAGTACAAGGTTATAAGGTATAACGTTGTAACGTATTACGATATATGGTATAACATTATATGGTATAACGTTATAACGTATTACGTTATATGGTATAACGTTATAACGTAATACGTTATATAGTATAGCGTTATATGGTACAACGTTATAACGTATTACTTTATGTAGTACAACGTTATATGATATAACGTTATAACGTATTACGTTATATGGTACAGCGTTATAACGTATTACGTTATATGGTATAACGTTATAAGGTATAACGTTATAACGTATTACGTTATATGGTATAACGTTATATGGTATAGCGTTATTACGTATTACGTTATATAGTATAACGTTATATGGTATAACGTTATAACGTATTACGTTATATGGTATAACGTTATAACGTGTTACGTTATGTAGTACAAGGTTATAAGGTATAACGTGGTAACGTATTACGATATATGGTATAACGTTATATGGTATAACGTTATAACGTATTAAGTTATATAGTCAAACGTTATATGGTATAACGTTATAACGTGTTACGTTATATGGTATAACGTTATAACATATTACGTTATATGGTACAGCGTTATAACGTATTACGTTATGTAGTACAAGGTAATAAGGTATAACGTTATAACGTATTACGTTATACAGTATAACGTTATATGGTATAACGTTATAACGTATTACGTTATATGGTATAACGTTATTACGTAATTCGTTATATAGAATAACGTTATATGGTATAACGTTATATGGTATAACGTTATTACGTATTACGTTATATAGTATAACGTTATATGGTATAACGTTATAACGTATTACGTTATATGGTATAACGTTATAACGTGTTACGTTATGTAGTACAAGGTAATAAGGTATAACGTTGTAACGTATTACGTTATATAGTATAACGTTATATGGTATAACGTTATAACGTATTACGTTATATGGTATAACGTTATAAGGTATAACGTTATAACGTACTACGTTATATGGTACAACGTTATAACGTATTACGTTATAAGGTATAACGTTATATGGTATAACGTTATATGGTATAACGTTATATGGTATAACGTTATATGGTATAACGTTATAACATATTACGTTATATGGTACAGCGTTATAACGTATTACGTTATGTAGTACAAGGTAATAAGGTATAACGTTGTAACGTATTACGTTATATAGTATAACGTTATATAGTATAACGTTATAACGGATTACGGTACATCGTAAAACGTTACAAAGAATGACGTTATGTAGTACAACGTTATAAGGAATAACGTAATGACGTAATGCGTTATATAGTATAACGTTATATGGTATAACGTTATAACCTATTACGTTATATGGTATAACGTTATAACGTATTACGTTATATAGTATAACGTTATATAGTATAACGTTATAACGTATTACGGTACATCGTAAAACGTTACAAAGAATGACGTTATGTAGTACAACGTTATAAGGAATAACGTAATGACGTAATGCGTTATATAGTATTACGTTATATGGTACAACTTTATAACGTATTACGTTATGTAGTACAAGGTTATAAGGTATAACGGTATAACGTATTACGTTATATGGTATAACGTTATAACGTATTACGTTATATGGTACAACGTTATAACGTATTACGTTATGTAGTACAAGGTTATAAGGTATAACGTTATAACGTATTACGTTATATAGTATAACGTTATATCGTATAACGTTATAACGTATTACGTTATATGGTATAACGTTATAACGTATTACGTTATATAGTACAACGTTATAAGGTATAACGTTATAACGCATTACGTTATATAGTATAACGTTATAACGTATTACGTTATATGGTATAACGTTATAACGTAATACGTTATATAGTATAACGTTATAACGTATTACGTTTTATGGTATAACGTTATAACGTATTACGTTATACGGTACAACGTTATAACGTATCACGTTATATGGTATAACGTTATAACGTATTACGTTACATGGTATAACGTTATAACGTAATACGTTATATAGTATAGCGTTATATGGTACAACGTTATAACGTATTACTTTATGTAGTACAACGTTATATGATATAACGTTATAACGTATTACGTTATATGGTACAGCGTTATAACGTATTACGTTATATGGTATAACGTTATAAGGTATAACGTTATAACGTATTACGTTATATGGTATAACGTTATATGGTATAACGTTATTACGTATTACGTTATATAGTATAACGTTATATGGTATAACGTTATAACGTATTACGTTATATGGTATAACGTTATAACGTGTTACGTTATGTAGTACAAGGTTATAAGGTATAACGTTGTAACGTATTACGATATATGGTATAACATTATATGGTATAACGTTATAACGTATTACGTTATATGGTATAACGTTATAACGTAATACGTTATATAGTATAGCGTTATATGGTACAACGTTATAACGTATTACTTTATGTAGTACAACGTTATATGATATAACGTTATAACGTATTACGTTATATGGTACAGCGTTATAACGTATTACGTTATATGGTATAACGTTATAAGGTATAACGTTATAACGTATTACGTTATATGGTATAACGTTATATGGTATAACGTTATTACGTATTACGTTATATAGTATAACGTTATATGGTATAACGTTATAACGTATTACGTTATATGGTATAACGTTATAACGTGTTACGTTATGTAGTACAAGGTTATAAGGTATAACGTGGTAACGTATTACGATATATGGTATAACGTTATATGGTATAACGTTATAACGTATTAAGTTATATAGTCAAACGTTATATGGTATAACGTTATAACGTGTTACGTTATATGGTATAACGTTATAACATATTACGTTATATGGTACAGCGTTATAACGTATTACGTTATGTAGTACAAGGTAATAAGGTATAACGTTATAACGTATTACGTTATACAGTATAACGTTATATGGTATAACGTTATAACGTATTACGTTATATGGTATAACGTTATTACGTAATTCGTTATATAGAATAACGTTATATGGTATAACGTTATATGGTATAACGTTATTACGTATTACGTTATATAGTATAACGTTATATGGTATAACGTTATAACGTATTACGTTATATGGTATAACGTTATAACGTGTTACGTTATGTAGTACAAGGTAATAAGGTATAACGTTGTAACGTATTACGTTATATAGTATAACGTTATATGGTATAACGTTATAACGTATTACGTTATATGGTATAACGTTATAAGGTATAACGTTATAACGTACTACGTTATATGGTACAACGTTATAACGTATTACGTTATAAGGTATAACGTTATATGGTATAACGTTATATGGTATAACGTTATATGGTATAACGTTATATGGTATAACGTTATAACGTATTACGGTACATCGTAAAACGTTACAAAGGATGACGTTATGTAGTACAACGTTATAAGGAATAACGTAATGACGTAATGCGTTATATAGTATAACGTTATATGGTATAACGTTATAACCTGTTACGTTATATGGTATAACGTTATAACGTGTTACGTTATATAGTATAACGTTATATAGTATAACGCTATAACGTATTACGGTACATCGTAAAACGTTACAAAGAATGACGTTATGTAGTACAACGTTATAAGGAATAACGTAATGACGTAATGCGTTATATAGTATTACGTTATATGGTACAACTTTATAACGTATTACGTTATGTAGTACAAGGTTATAAGGTATAACGGTATAACGTATTACGTTATATGGTATAACGTTATAACGTATTACGTTATATGGTACAACGTTATAACGTATTACGTTATGTAGTACAAGGTTATAAGGTATAACGTTATAACATATTACGTTATATAGTATAACGTTATATCGTATAACGTTATAACGTATTACGTTATATGGTATAACGTTATAACGTATTACGTTATATAGTACAACGTTATAAGGTATAACGTTATAACGCATTACGTTATATAGTATAACGTTATAACGTATTACGTTATATGGTATAACGTTATAACGTAATACGTTATATAGTATAACGTTATAACGTATTACGTTATATGGTATAACGTTATAACGCATTACGTTATACGGTACAACGTTATAACGTATCACGTTATATGGTATAACGTTATAACGTATTACGTTATATGGTATAACGTTATAACGTAATACGTTATATAGTATAGCGTTATATGGTACAACGTTATAACGTATTACTTTATGTAGTACAACGTTATATGATATAACGTTATAACGTATTACGTTATATGGTACAGCGTTATAACGTATTACGTTATATGGTATAACGTTATAAGGTATAACGTTATAACGTATTACGTTATATGGTATAACGTTATATGGTATAACGTTATTACGTATTACGTTATATAGTATAACGTTATATGGTATAACGTTATAACGTATTACGTTATATGGTATAACGTTATAACGTGTTACGTTATGTAGTACAAGGTTATAAGGTATAACGTGGTAACGTATTACGATATATGGTATAACGTTATATGGTATAACGTTATAACGTATTAAGTTATATAGTCAAACGTTATATGGTATAACGTTATAACGTGTTACGTTATATGGTATAACGTTATAACATATTACGTTATATGGTACAGCGTTATAACGTATTACGTTATGTAGTACAAGGTAATAAGGTATAACGTTATAACGTATTACGTTATATAGTATAACGTTATATGGTATAACGTTATAACGTATTACGTTATATGGTATAACGTTATATGGTATAACGTTATAACGTATTACGTTATATGGTATAACGATATAACGTATTACGTTATATAGTACAACGTTATAAGGTATAACGTTATAACGCATTACGTTATATAGTATAACGTTATAACGTAATACGTTATATGGTATAACGTTATAACGTATTACGTTATATGGTATAACGTTATAACGTAATACGTTATATAGTATAGCGTTATATGGTACAACGTTATAACGTATTACTTTATGTAGTACAACGTCTTATGATATAACGTTATAACGTATTACGTTATATGGTACAGCGTTATAACGTATTACGTTATATGGTATAACGTTATAAGGTATAACGTTATAACGTATTACGTTATATGGTATAACGTTATATGGTATAACGTTATTACGTATTACGTTATATAGTATAACGTTATATGGTATAACGTTATAACGTATTACGTTATATGGTATAACGTTATAACGTGTTACGTTATGTAGTACAAGGTTATAAGGTATAACGTGGTAACGTATTACGATATATGGTATAACGTTATATGGTATAACGTTATAACGTATTAAGTTATATAGTCAAACGTTATATGGTATTACGTTATAACGTGTTACGTTATATGGTATAACGTTATAACATATTACGTTATATGGTACAGCGTTATAACGTATTACGTTATGTAGTACAAGGTAATAAGGTATAACGTTATAACGTATTACGTTATACAGTATAACGTTATATGGTATAACGTTATAACGTATTACGTTATATGGTATAACGTTATAAGGTATAACGTTATAACGTACTACGTTATATGGTACAACGTTATAACGTATTACGTTATAAGGTATAACGTTATATGGTATAACGTTATATGGTATAACGTTATATGGTATAACGTTATATGGTATAACGTTATAACGTATTACGGTACATCGTAAAACGTTACAAAGGATGACGTTATGTAGTACAACGTTATAAGGAATAACGTAATGACGTAATGCGTTATATAGTATAACGTTATATGGTATAACGTTATAACCTATTACGTTATATGGTATAACGTTATAACGTGTTACGTTATATAGTATAACGTTATATAGTATAACGCTATAACGTATTACGGTACATCGTAAAACGTTACAAAGAATGACGTTATGTAGTACAACGTTATAAGGAATAACGTAATGACGTAATGCGTTATATAGTATTACGTTATATGGTACAACTTTATAACGTATTACGTTATGTAGTACAAGGTTATAAGGTATAACGGTATAACGTATTACGTTATATGGTATAACGTTATAACGTATTACGTTATATGGTACAACGTTATAACGTATTACGTTATGTAGTACAAGGTTATAAGGTATAACGTTATAACGTATTACGTTATATAGTATAACGTTATATCGTATAACGTTATAACGTATTACGTTATATGGTATAACGTTATAACGTATTACGTTATATAGTACAACGTTATAAGGTATAACGTTATAACGCATTACGTTATATAGTATAACGTTATAACGTATTACGTTATATGGTATAACGTTATAACGTAATACGTTATATAGTATAACGTTATAACGTATTACGTTATATGGTATAACGTTATAACGCATTACGTTATACGGTACAACGTTATAACGTATCACGTTATATGGTATAACGTTATAACGTATTACGTTATATGGTATAACGTTATAACGTAATACGTTATATAGTATAGCGTTATATGGTACAACGTTATAACGTATTACTTTATGTAGTACAACGTTATATGGTATAACGTTATAACGTATTACGTTATATGGTACAGCGTTATAACGTATTACGTTATATGGTATAACGTTATAAGGTATAACGTTATAACGTATTACGTTATATGGTATAACGTTATATGGTATAACGTTATTACGTATTACGTTATATAGTATAACGTTATATGGTATAACGTTATAACGTATTACGTTATATGGTATAACGTTATAACGTGTTACGTTATGTAGTACAAGGTTATAAGGTATAACGTGGTAACGTATTACGATATATGGTATAACGTTATATGGTATAACGTTATAACGTATTAAGTTATATAGTCAAACGTTATATGGTATAACGTTATAACGTGTTACGTTATATGGTATAACGTTATAACATATTACGTTATATGGTACAGCGTTATAACGTATTACGTTATGTAGTACAAGGTAATAAGGTATAACGTTATAACGTATTACGTTATATAGTATAACGTTATATGGTATAACGTTATAACGTATTACGTTATATGGTATAACGTTATATGGTATAACGTTATAACGTATTACGTTATATGGTATAACGATATAACGTATTACGTTATATAGTACAACGTTATAAGGTATAACGTTATAACGCATTACGTTATATAGTATAACGTTATAACGTAATACGTTATATGGTATAACGTTATAACGTATTACGTTATATGGTATAACGTTATAACGTAATACGTTATATAGTATAGCGTTATATGGTACAACGTTATAACGTATTACTTTATGTAGTACAACGTCTTATGATATAACGTTATAACGTATTACGTTATATGGTACAGCGTTATAACGTATTACGTTATATGGTATAACGTTATAAGGTATAACGTTATAACGTATTACGTTATATGGTATAACGTTATATGGTATAACGTTATTACGTATTACGTTATATAGTATAACGTTATATGGTATAACGTTATAACGTATTACGTTATATGTTATAACGTTATAACGTGTTACGTTATGTAGTACAAGGTTATAAGGTATAACGTGGTAACGTATTACGATATATGGTATAACGTTATATGGTATAACGTTATAACGTATTAAGTTATATAGTCAAACGTTATATGGTATAACGTTATAACGTGTTACGTTATATGGTATAACGTTATAACATATTACGTTATATGGTACAGCGTTATAACGTATTACGTTATGTAGTACAAGGTAATAAGGTATAACGTTATAACGTATTACGTTATACAGTATAACGTTATATGGTATAACGTTATAACGTATTACGTTATATGGTATAACGTTATAAGGTATAACGTTATAACGTACTACGTTATATGGTACAACGTTATAACGTATTACGTTATAAGGTATAACGTTATATGGTATAACGTTATATGGTATAACGTTATATGGTATAACGTTATATGGTATAACGTTATAACGTATTACGGTACATCGTAAAACGTTACAAAGGATGACGTTATGTAGTACAACGTTATAAGGAATAACGTAATGACGTAATGCGTTATATAGTATAACGTTATATGGTATAACGTTATAACCTATTACGTTATATGGTATAACGTTATAACGTGTTACGTTATATAGTATAACGTTATATAGTATAACGCTATAACGTATTACGGTACATCGTAAAACGTTACAAAGAATGACGTTATGTAGTACAACGTTATAAGGAATAACGTAATGACGTAATGCGTTATATAGTATTACGTTATATGGTACAACTTTATAACGTATTACGTTATGTAGTACAAGGTTATAAGGTATAACGGTATAACGTATTACGTTATATGGTATAACGTTATAACGTATTACGTTATATGGTACAACGTTATAACGTATTACGTTATGTAGTACAAGGTTATAAGGTATAACGTTATAACGTATTACGTTATATAGTATAACGTTATATCGTATAACGTTATAACGTATTACGTTATATGGTATAACGTTATAACGTATTACGTTATATAGTACAACGTTATAAGGTATAACGTTATAACGCATTACGTTATATAGTATAACGTTATAACGTATTACGTTATATGGTATAACGTTATAACGTAATACGTTATATAGTATAACGTTATAACGTATTACGTTATATGGTATAACGTTATAACGCATTACGTTATACGGTACAACGTTATAACGTATCACGTTATATGGTATAACGTTATAACGTATTACGTTATATGGTATAACGTTATAACGTAATACGTTATATAGTATAGCGTTATATGGTACAACGTTATAACGTATTACTTTATGTAGTACAACGTTATATGGTATAACGTTATAACGTATTACGTTATATGGTACAGCGTTATAACGTATTACGTTATATGGTATAACGTTATAAGGTATAACGTTATAACGTATTACGTTATATGGTATAACGTTATATGGTATAACGTTATTACGTATTACGTTATATAGTATAACGTTATATGGTATAACGTTATAACGTATTACGTTATATGGTATAACGTTATAACGTGTTACGTTATGTAGTACAAGGTTATAAGGTATAACGTGGTAACGTATTACGATATATGGTATAACGTTATATGGTATAACGTTATAACGTATTAAGTTATATAGTCAAACGTTATATGGTATAACGTTATAACGTGTTACGTTATATGGTATAACGTTATAACATATTACGTTATATGGTACAGCGTTATAACGTATTACGTTATGTAGTACAAGGTAATAAGGTATAACGTTATAACGTATTACGTTATATAGAATAACGTTATATGGTATAACGTTATAACGTATTACGTTATATGGTATAACGTTATATGGTATAACGTTATAACGTATTACGTTATATGGTATAACGATATAACGTATTACGTTATATAGTACAACGTTATAAGGTATAACGTTATAACGCATTACGTTATATAGTATAACGTTATAACGTAATACGTTATATGGTATAACGTTATAACGTATTACGTTATATGGTATAACGTTATAACGTAATACGTTATATAGTATAGCGTTATATGGTACAACGTTATAACGTATTACTTTATGTAGTACAACGTCTTATGATATAACGTTATAACGTATTACGTTATATGGTACAGCGTTATAACGTATTACGTTATATGGTATAACGTTATAAGGTATAACGTTATAACGTATTACGTTATATGGTATAACGTTATATGGTATAACGTTATTACGTATTACGTTATATAGTATAACGTTATATGGTATAACGTTATAACGTATTACGTTATATGGTATAACGTTATAACGTGTTACGTTATGTAGTACAAGGTTATAAGGTATAACGTGGTAACGTATTACGATATATGGTATAACGTTATATGGTATAACGTTATAACGTATTAAGTTATATAGTCAAACGTTATATGGTATAACGTTATAACGTGTTACGTTATATGGTATAACGTTATAACATATTACGTTATATGGTACAGCGTTATAACGTATTACGTTATGTAGTACAAGGTAATAAGGTATAACGTTATAACGTATTACGTTATACAGTATAACGTTATATGGTATAACGTTATAACGTGTTACGTTATATGGTATAACGTTATTACGTAATTCGTTATATAGAATAACGTTATATGGTATAACGTTATATGGTATAACGTTATTACGTATTACGTTATATAGTATAACGTTATATGGTATAACGTTATAACGTATTACGTTATATGGTATAACGTTATAACGTGTTACGTTATGTAGTACAAGGTAATAAGGTATAACGTTGTAACGTATTACGTTATATAGTATAACGTTATATGGTATAACGTTATAACGTATTACGTTATATGGTATAACGTTATAAGGTATAACGTTATAACGTACTACGTTATATGGTACAACGTTATAACGTATTACGTTATAAGGTATAACGTTATATGGTATAACGTTATATGGTATAACGTTATATGGTATAACGTTATATGGTATAACGTTATAACGTATTACGGTACATCGTAAAACGTTACAAAGGATGACGTTATGTAGTACAACGTTATAAGGAATAACGTAATGACGTAATGCGTTATATAGTATAACGTTATATGGTATAACGTTATAACCTATTACGTTATATGGTATAACGTTATAACGTATTACGTTATATAGTATAACGTTATATAGTATAACGCTATAACGTATTACGGTACATCGTAAAACGTTACAAAGAATGACGTTATGTAGTACAACGTTATAAGGAATAACGTAATGACGTAATGCGTTATATAGTATTACGTTATATGGTACAACTTTATAACGTATTACGTTATGTAGTACAAGGTTATAAGGTATAACGTTATAACGTAATACGTTATATAGTATAACGTTATAACGTATTACGTTATATGGTATAACGTTATAACGCATTACGTTATACGGTACAACGTTATAACGTATCACGTTATATGGTATAACGTTATAACGTATTACGTTATATGGTATAACGTTATAACGTAATACGTTATATAGTATAGCGTTATATGGTACAACGTTATAACGTATTACTTTATGTAGTACAACGTTATATGATATAACGTTATAACGTATTACGTTATATGGTACAGCGTTATAACGTATTACGTTATATGGTATAACGTTATAAGGTATAACGTTATAACGTATTACGTTATATGGTATAACGTTATATGGTATAACGTTATTACGTATTACGTTATATAGTATAACGTTATATGGTATAACGTTATAACGTATTACGTTATATGGTATAACGTTATAACGTGTTACGTTATGTAGTACAAGGTTATAAGGTATAACGTGGTAACGTATTACGATATATGGTATAACGTTATATGGTATAACGTTATAACGTATTAAGTTATATAGTCAAACGTTATATGGTATAACGTTATAACGTGTTACGTTATATGGTATAACGTTATAACATATTACGTTATATGGTACAGCGTTATAACGTATTACGTTATGTAGTACAAGGTAATAAGGTATAACGTTATAACGTATTACGTTATATAGTATAACGTTATATGGTATAACGTTATAACGTATTACGTTATATGGTATAACGTTATATGGTATAACGTTATAACGTATTACGTTATATGGTATAACGATATAACGTATTACGTTATATAGTACAACGTTATAAGGTATAACGTTATAACGCATTACGTTATATAGTATAACGTTATAACGTAATACGTTATATGGTATAACGTTATAACGTATTACGTTATATGGTATAACGTTATAACGTATTACGTTATATGGTACAACGTTATAACGTATTACGTTATATGGTATAACGTTATAACGTATTACGTTATATGGTATAACGTTATAACGTATTACGTTATATGGTACAACGTTATAACGTATTACGTTATATGGTATAACGTTATAACGTAATACGTTATATAGTATAACGTTATAACGTATTACGTTATATGGTATAACGTTATAACGTATTACGTTATATGGTACAACGTTATAACGTATTACGTTATATGGTATAACGGTATAACGAATTACGTTATATGGTATAACGTTATAACGTAATACGTTATATAGTATAACGTTATATGGTACAACGTTATAACGTATTACTTTATGTAGTACAACGTTATATGATATAACGTTATAACGTATTACGTTATATGGTACAGCGTTATAACGTATTACGTTATATGGTATAACGTTATAAGGTATAATGTTATACCGTATTACGTTATAAGGTATAACGTTATATGGTATAACGTTATTACGTATTACGTTATATAGTATAACGTTATATGGTATAACGTTATAACGTATTACGTTATATGGTATAACGTTATAACGTGTTACGTTATGTAGTACAAGGTTATAAGGTATAACGTTGTAACGTATTACGTTATATGGTATAACGTTATAACGTATTAAGTTATATAGTCTAACGTTATATGGTATAACGTTATATCGTGTTACGTTATATGGTATAACGTTATAACATGTTACGTTATATAGTATAACGTTATATCGTATAACGTTATAACGTATTACGTTATATGGTATAACGTTATAACGTATTACGTTATATAGTACAACGTTATAAGGTATAACGTTATAACGCATTACGTTATATAGTATAACGTTATAACGTATTACGTTATATGGTATAACGTTATAACGTAATACGTTATATAGTATAACGTTATAACGTATTACGTTATATGGTATAACGTTATAACGCATTACGTTATACGGTACAACGTTATAACGTATCACGTTATATGGTATAACGTTATAACGTATTACGTTATATGGTATAACGTGATAACGTAATACGTTATATAGTATAGCGTTATATGGTACAACGTTATAACGTATTACTTTATGTAGTACAACGTTATATGGTATAACGTTATAACGTATTACGTTATATGGTACAGCGTTATAACGTATTACGTTATATGGTATAACGTTATAAGGTATAACGTTATAACGTATTACGTTATATGGTATAACGTTATATGGTATAACGTTATTACGTATTACGTTATATAGTATAACGTTATATGGTATAACGTTATAACGTATTACGTTATATGGTATAACGTTATAACGTGTTACGTTATGTAGTACAAGGTTATAAGGTATAACGTGGTAACGTATTACGATATATGGTATAACGTTATATGGTATAACGTTATAACGTATTAAGTTATATAGTCAAACGTTATATGGTATAACGTTATAACGTGTTACGTTATATGGTATAACGTTATAACATATTACGTTATATGGTACAGCGTTATAACGTATTACGTTATGTAGTACAAGGTAATAAGGTATAACGTTATAACGTATTACGTTATATAGTATAACGTTATATGGTATAACGTTATAACGTATTACGTTATATGGTATAACGTTATATGGTATAACGTTATAACGTATTACGTTATATGGTATAACGATATAACGTATTACGTTATATAGTACAACGTTATAAGGTATAACGTTATAACGCATTACGTTATATAGTATAACGTTATAACGTAATACGTTATATGGTATAACGTTATAACGTATTACGTTATATGGTATAACGTTATAACGTAATACGTTATATAGTATAGCGTTATATGGTACAACGTTATAACGTATTACTTTATGTAGTACAACGTCTTATGATATAACGTTATAACGTATTACGTTATATGGTACAGCGTTATAACGTATTACGTTATATGGTATAACGTTATAAGGTATAACGTTATAACGTATTACGTTATATGGTATAACGTTATATGGTATAACGTTATTACGTATTACGTTATATAGTATAACGTTATATGGTATAACGTTATAACGTATTACGTTATATGGTATAACGTTATAACGTGTTACGTTATGTAGTACAAGGTTATAAGGTATAACGTGGTAACGTATTACGATATATGGTATAACGTTATATGGTATAACGTTATAACGTATTAAGTTATATAGTCAAACGTTATATGGTATAACGTTATAACGTGTTACGTTATATGGTATAACGTTATAACATATTACGTTATATGGTACAGCGTTATAACGTATTACGTTATGTAGTACAAGGTAATAAGGTATAACGTTATAACGTATTACGTTATACAGTATAACGTTATATGGTATAACGTTATAACGTATTACGTTATATGGTATAACGTTATTACGTAATTCGTTATATAGAGTAACGTTATATGGTATAACGTTATTACGTAATTCGTTATATAGAATAACGTTATATGGTATAACGTTATATGGTATAACGTTATTACGTAATTCGTTATATAGAATAACGTTATATGGTATAACGTTATTACGTAATTCGTTATATAGAATAACGTTATATGGTATAACGTTATATGGTATAACGTTATAACGTATTACGTTATATGGTATAACGTTATAAGGTATAACGTTATAACGTACTACGTTATATGGTACAACGTTATAACGTATTACGTTATAAGGTATAACGTTATATGGTATAACGTTATATGGTATAACGTTATATGGTATAACGTTATAACGTATTACGGTACATCGTAAAACGTTACAAAGGATGACGTTATGTAGTACAACGTTATAAGGAATAACGTAATGACGTAATGCGTTATATAGTATAACGTTATATGGTATAACGTTATAACCTATTACGTTATATGGTATAACGTTATAACGTATTACGTTATATAGTATAACGTTATATAGTATAACGCTATAACGTATTACGGTACATCGTAAAACGTTACAAAGAATGACGTTATGTAGTACAACGTTATAAGGAATAACGTAATGACGTAATGCGTTATATAGTATTACGTTATATGGTACAACTTTATAACGTATTACGTTATGTAGTACAAGGTTATAAGGTATAAAGGTATAACGTATTACGTTATATGGTATAACGTTATAACGTATTACGTTATATGGTACAACGTTATAACGTATTACGTTATGTAGTACAAGGTTATAAGGTATAACGTTATAACGTATTACGTTATAGAGTATAACGTTATATCGTATAACGTTATAACGTATTACGTTATATGGTATAACGTTATAACGTATTACGTTATATAGTACAACGTTATAAGGTATAACGTTATAACGCATTACGTTATATAGTATAACGTTATAACGTATTACGTTATATGGTATAACGTTATAACGTAATACGTTATATAGTATAACGTTATAACGTATTACGTTATATGGTATAACGATATAACGCATTACGTTATACGGTACAACGTTATAACGTATCACGTTATATGGTATAACGTTATAACGTATTACGTTATATGGTATAACGTTATAACGTAATACGTTATATAGTATAGCGTTATATGGTACAACGTTATAACGTATTACTTTATGTAGTACAACGTTATATGATATAACGTTATAACGTATTACGTTATATGGTACAGCGTTATAACGTATTACGTTATATGGTATAACGTTATAAGGTATAACGTTATAACGTATTACGTTATATGGTATAACGTTATATGGTATAACGTTATTACGTATTACGTTATATAGTATAACGTTATATGGTATAACGTTATAACGTATTACGTTATATGGTATAACGTTATAACGTGTTACGTTATGTAGTACAAGGTTATAAGGTATAACGTGGTAACGTATTACGATATATGGTATAACGTTATATGGTATAACGTTATAACGTATTAAGTTATATAGTCAAACGTTATATGGTATAACGTTATAACGTGTTACGTTATATGGTATAACGTTATAACATATTACGTTATATGGTACAGCGTTATAACGTATTACGTTATGTAGTACAAGGTAATAAGGTATAACGTTATAACGTATTACGTTATATAGTATAACGTTATATGGTATAACGTTATAACGTATTACGTTATATGGTATAACGTTATATGGTATAACGTTATAACGTATTACGTTATATGGTATAACGATATAACGTATTACGTTATATAGTACAACGTTATAAGGTATAACGTTATAACGCATTACGTTATATAGTATAACGTTATAACGTAATACGTTATATGGTATAACGTTATAACGTATTACGTTATATGGTATAACGTTATAACGTATTACGTTATATGGTACAACGTTATAACGTATTACGTTATATGGTATAACGTTATAACGTATTACGTTATATGGTATAACGTTATAACGTATTACGTTATATGGTACAACGTTATAACGTATTACGTTATATGGTATAACGTTATAACGTAATACGTTATATAGTATAACGTTATAACGTATTACGTTATATGGTATAACGTTATAACGTATTACGTTATATGGTACAACGTTATAACGTATTACGTTATATGGTATAACGGTATAACGAATTACGTTATATGGTATAACGTTATAACGTAATACGTTATATAGTATAACGTTATATGGTACAACGTTATAACGTATTACTTTATGTAGTACAACGTTATATGATATAACGTTATAACGTATTACGTTATATGGTACAGCGTTATAACGTATTACGTTATATGGTATAACGTTATAAGGTATAATGTTATACCGTATTACGTTATAAGGTATAACGTTATATGGTATAACGTTATTACGTATTACGTTATATAGTATAACGTTATATGGTATAACGTTATAACGTATTACGTTATATGGTATAACGTTATAACGTGTTACGTTATGTAGTACAAGGTTATAAGGTATAACGTTGTAACGTATTACGTTATATGGTATAACGTTATAACGTATTAAGTTATATAGTCTAACGTTATATGGTATAACGTTATATCGTGTTACGTTATATGGTATAACGTTATAACATGTTACGTTATATGGTACAGCGTTATAACGTATTACGTTATGTAGTTCAAGGTAATAAGGTATAACGTTATAACGTATTACGTTATATAGTATAACGTTATATGGTATAACGTTATAACGTATTACGTTATATGGTATAACGTTATTACGTAATTCGTTATATAGAATAACGTTATTTGGTATAACGTTATAACGTAATACGTTATATAGTATAACGTTATATGGTATAACGTTATAACGTATTACGTTATATGGTACAACGTTATAACGTATTACGTTATGTAGTACAAGGTTATAAGGTATAACGTTATAACGTATAACGTTATATGGTACAACGTTATAACGTATTACGTTATATGGTATAACGTTATAACGTATTACGTTATATGGTATAACGTTATAACGTATTACGTTGTATGGTACAACGTTATAACGTATTACGTTATATGGTACAAAGTTATAAGGAATAACGTTATATGCTATAACGTTGTAACGTATTACGTTATATGGTACAACGTTATAACGTATTACGTTATATGGTATAACGTTATATGGTATAACGTTATAACATATTACGTTATATGGTACAACGTTATAACGTATTACGTTATATGGTATAACGTTATAACGTATTACGTTATATGGTATAACGTTATAACGTATTACGTTATATGGTACAGCGTTATAACGTATTACGTTATATGGTATAACGTTATAAGGTATAACGTTATAACGTATTACGTTATATGGTATAACGTTATATGGTATAATGTTATATGGTATAACGTTATTACGTATTACGTTATATAGTGTAACGTTATATGGTATAACGTTATAACGTATTACGTTATATGGTATAACGTTATAACGTGTTACGTTATGTAGCACAAGGTTATAAGGTATAACGTTGTAACGTATTACGTTATATGGTATAACGTTATAACGTATTAAGTTATATAGTCTAACGTTATATGGTATAACGTTATAACGTGTTACGTTATATGGTATAACGTTATAACATATTACGTTATATGGTACAGCGTTATAACGTATTACGTTATGTAGTACAAGGTAATAAGGTATAACGTTATAACGTATTACGTTATATAGTATAACGTTATATGGTATAACGTTATAACGTATTACGTTATATGGTATAACGTTATTACGTAATTCGTTATATAGAATAACGTTATATGGTATAACGTTATAACGTATTACGTTATATAGTATAACGTTATATGGTATAACGCTATAACGTATTACGTTATGTAGTACAACGTTATAAGGTATAACGTTATAACGCATTACGTTATATAGTATAACGTTATAACGTATTACGTTATATGGTATAACGTTATAACGTAATACGTTATATAGTATAACGTTATAACGTATTACGTTATATGGTATAACGTTATAACGTATTACGTTATATGGTACAACGTTATAACGTATTACGTTATATGGTATAACGTTATAACGTATTACGTTATATGGTATAACGTTATAACGTAATACGTTATATAGTATAACGTTATATGGTGCAACGTTATAACGTATTACTTTATGTAGTACAACGTTATATGATATGACGTTATAACGTATTACGTTATATGGTACAGCGTTATAACGTATTACGTTATATGGTATAACGTTATAACGTGTTACGTTATGTAGTACAAGGTTATAAGGTATAACGTTGTAACGTATTACGTTATATGGTATAACGTTATATGGTATAACGTTATAACGTATTAAGTTATATAGTCTAACGTTATATGGTATAACGTTATAACGTGTTACGTTATATGGAATAACGTTATATGGTATAACGTTATAACGTATTAAGTTATATAGTCTAACGTTATATGGTACAACGTTATAACGTGTTACGTTATATGGTATAACGTTATAACATATTACGTTATATGGTACAGCGTTATAACGTATTACGTTATGTAGTACAAGGTAATAAGGTATAACGTTATAACGTATTACGTTATATAGTATAACGTTATATGGTATAACGTTATAACGTATTACGTTATATGATATAACGTTATATGGTATAACGTTATAACGTATTACGTTATATGGTATAACGTTATCACGTAATACGTTATATAGTATAACGTTATATGGTACAACGTTATAACGTATTACTTTATGTAGTACAACGTTATATGATATAACGTTATAACGTATTACGTTATATGGTACAGCGTTATAACGTATTACGTTATATGGTATAACGTTATAACGTGTTACGTTATGTAGTACAAGGTTATAAGGTATAACGTTGTAACGTATTACGTTATATGGTATAACGTTATATGGTATAACGTTATAACGTATTAAGTTATATAGTCTAACGTTATATGGTATAACGTTATAACGTGTTACGTTATATGGTATAACGTTATAACATATTACGTTATATGGTACAGCGTTATAACGTATTACGTTATGTAGTACAAGGTAATAAGGTATAACGTTATAACGTATTACGTTATATAGTATAACGTTATATGGTATAACGTTATAACGTATTACGTTATATGATATAACGTTATATGGTATAACGTTATAACGTATTACGTTATATGGTATAACGTTATATGGTAAAACGTTATTACGTAATACGTTATATAGTATAACGTTATATGTTATAACGTTATAACGTATTACGTTATATGGTACAACGTTATAACGTATTACGTTATGTAGTACAAGGTTATAAGGTATAGCGTTATAACGTATTACGTTATATGGTATAACGTTATAACGTATTACGTTATGTAGTACAAGGTTATAAGGTATAACGTTATAACGTATTACGTTATATGGTATAACGTTATATGGTATAACGTTATAACGTATAAAGTTATATAGTATAACGTTATATGGTACAACGTTATAACGTATTACGTTGTATGGTATAACGTTATAACGTATTACGTTATATGGTATAACGTTATAACGTATTACGTTATATGGTACAACGTTATAACGTATTACGTTATATGGTACAAAGTTATAAGGAATAACGTTATATGGTATAACGTTATAACGTAATACGTTATATGATATAACGTTATATGGTACCGCGTTATAACGTATTACGTTATGTAGTACAAGGTTATAACGTAATACGTTATATAGTATTACGTTATATGGTATAACGTTATAACGTGTTACGTTATGTAGTACAAGGTTATAAGGTATAACGTTATAACGTATTACGTTATATGGTATAACGTTATATGGTATAACGTTATAACGTATTACGTTATATGGTATAACGTTATAACGTATTACGTTATATAGTACAACCTTTATAAGGTATAACGTTATAACGCATTACGTTATATAGTATAACGTTATAACGTAATACGTTATATGGTATAACGTTATAACGTATTACGTTATATGGTATAACGTTATAACGTATTACGTTATATGGTACAACGTTATAACGTATTACGTTATATGGTATAACGTTATAACGTATTACGTTATATGGTATAACGTTATAACGTATTACGTTATATGGTACAACGTTATAACGTATTACGTTATATGGTATAACGTTATAACGTAATACGTTATATAGTATAACGTTATAACGTATTACGTTATATGGTATAACGTTATAACGTATTACGTTATATGGTACAACGTTATAACGTATTACGTTATATGGTATAACGTTATAACGAATTACGTTATATGGTATAACGTTATAACGTAATACGTTATATAGTATAACGTTATATGGTACAACGTTATAACGTATTACTTTATGTAGTACAACGTTATATGATATAACGTTATAACGTATTACGTTATATGGTACAGCATTATAACGTATTACGTTATATGGTATAACGTTATAAGGTATAACGTTATAACGTATTACGTTATATGGTATAACGTTATATGGTATAACGTTATTACGTATTACGTTATATAGTATAACGTTATATGGTATAACGTTATAACGTATTACGTTATATGGTATAACGTTATAACGTGTTACGTTATGTAGTACAAGGTTATAAGGTATAACGTTGTAACGTATTACGTTATATGGTATAACGTTATAACGTATTAAGTTATATAGTCTAACGTTATATGGTATAACGTTATAACGTGTTACGTTATATGGTATAACGTTATAACATATTACGTTATATGGTACAGCGTTATAACGTATTACGTTATGTAGTACAAGGTAATAAGGTATAACGTTATAACGTATTACGTTATATAGTATAACGTTATATGGTATAACGTTATAACGTGTTACGTTATATGGTATAACGTTATTACGTAATTCGTTATATAGAATTACGTTATATGGTATAACGTTATAACGTAATACGTTATATAGTATAACGTTATATGGTATAACGTTATAACGTATTACGTTATATGGTACAACGTTATAACGTATTACGTTATGTAGTACAAGGTTATAAGGTATAACGTTATAACGTATTACGTTATATGGTATGACGTTATAACGTATTACGTTATGTAGTACAAGGTTATAAGGTATAACGTTATAACGTATTACGTTATATGGTATAACGTTATATGGTATAACGTTATAACGTATTACGTTATATGGTACAACGTTATAACGTATTTCGTTATGTAGTACAAGGTTATAAGGTATAACGTTATAACGTATTACGTTATATGGTACAACGTTATAACGTATTACGTTATGTAGTACAAGGTTATAAGGTATAACGTTATAACGTATAACGTTATATGGTACAACGTTATAACGTATTATGTTATATGGTATAACGTTATAACGTATTACGTTATATGGTATAACGTTATAACGTATTACGTTATATGGTACAACGTTATAACGTATTACGTTATATGGTACAAAGTTATAAGGAATAACGTTATAAGGTATAACGTTATATGGTATAACGTTATATGGTATAACGTTATAACGTATTACGTTATATGGTATAACGTTGTAACGTATTACGTTATATGGTACAACGTTATAACGTATTACGTTATATGGTATAACGTTATAACGTATTACGTTATATAGTATAACGTTATATAGTATAACGTTATAACGTATTACGGTACATCGTAAAACGTTACAAAGAATGACGTTATGTAGTACAACGTTATAAGGAATAACGTAATGACGTAATGCGTTATATAGTATAACGTTATATGGTATAACGTTATAACCTATTACGTTATATGGTATAACGTTATAACGTATTACGTTATATAGTATAACGTTATATAGTATAACGTTATAACGTATTACGGTACATCGTAAAACGTTACAAAGAATGACGTTATGTAGTACAACGTTATAAGGAATAACGTAATGACGTAATGCGTTATATAGTATTACGTTATATGGTACAACTTTATAACGTATTACGTTATGTAGTACAAGGTTATAAGGTATAACGGTATAACGTATTACGTTATATGGTATAACGTTATAACGTATTACGTTATATGGTACAACGTTATAACGTATTACGTTATGTAGTACAAGGTTATAAGGTATAACGTTATAACGTATAACGTTATATAGTATAACGTTATATCGTATAACGTTATAACGTATTACGTTATATGGTATAACGTTATAACGTATTACGTTATATAGTACAACGTTATAAGGTATAACGTTATAACGCATTACGTTATATAGTATAACGTTATAACGTATTACGTTATATGGTATAACGTTATAACGTAATACGTTATATAGTATAACGTTATAACGTATTACGTTTTATGGTATAACGTTATAACGTATTACGTTATACGGTACAACGTTATAACGTATCACGTTATATGGTATAACGTTATAACGTATTACGTTACATGGTATAACGTTATAACGTAATACGTTATATAGTATAGCGTTATATGGTACAACGTTATAACGTATTACTTTATGTAGTACAACGTTATATGATATAACGTTATAACGTATTACGTTATATGGTACAGCGTTATAACGTATTACGTTATATGGTATAACGTTATAAGGTATAACGTTATAACGTATTACGTTATATGGTATAACGTTATATGGTATAACGTTATTACGTATTACGTTATATAGTGTAACGTTATATGGTATAACGTTATAACGTATTACGTTATATGGTATAACGTTATAACGTGCTACGTTATGTAGTACAAGGTTATAAGGTATAACGTTGTAACGTATTACGATATATGGTATAACATTATATGGTATAACGTTATAACGTATTAAGTTATATAGTCAAACGTTATATGGTATAACGTTATAACGTGTTACGTTATATGGTATAACGTTATAACATATTACGTTATATGGTACAGCGTTATAACGTATTACGTTATGTAGTACAAGGTAATAAGGTATAACGTTTTAACGTATTACGTTATATAGTATAACGTTATATAGTATAACGTTATAACGTATTACGTTATATGGTATAACGTTATAAGGTATAACGTTATAACGTACTACGTTATATGGTACAACGTTATAACGTATTACGTTATAAGGTATAACGTTATATGGTATAACGTTATATGGTATAACGTTATATGGTATAACGTTATATGGTATAACTTTATAACGTATTACGGTACATCGTAAATCGTTACAAAGGATGACGTTATGTAGTACAACGTTATAAGGAATAACGTAATGACGTAATGCGTTATATAGTATAACGTTATATGGTATAACGTTATAACCTATTACGTTATATGGTATAACGTTATAACGTATTACGATATATAGTATAACGTTATATAGTATAACGCTATAACGTATTACGGTACATCGTAAAACGTTACAAAGAATGACGTTATGTAGTACAACGTTATAAGGAATAACGTAATGACGTAATGCGTTATATAGTATTACGTTATATGGTACAACTTTATAACGTATTACGTTATGTAGTACAAGGTTATAAGGTATAACGGTATAACGTATTACGTTATATGGTATAACGTTATAACGTATTACGTTATATGGTACAACGTTATAACGTATTACGTTATGTAGTACAAGGTTATAAGGTATAACGTTATAACGTATTACGTTATATAGTATAACGTTATATCGTATAACGTTATAACGTATTACGTTATATGGTATAACGTTATAACGTATTACGTTATATAGTACAACGTTATAAGGTATAACGTTATAACGCATTACGTTATATAGTATAACGTTATAACGTATTACGTTATATGGTATAACGTTATAACGCATTACGTTATACGGTACAACGTTATAACGTATCACGTTATATGGTATAACGTTATAACGTATTACGTTATATGGTATAACGTTATAACGTAATACGTTATATAGTATAGCGTTATATGGTACAACGTTATAACGTATTACTTTATGTAGTACAACGTTATATGATATAACGTTATAACGTATTACGTTATATGGTACAGCGTTATAACGTATTACGTTATATGGTATAACGTTATAAGGTATAACGTTATAACGTATTACGTTATATGGTATAACGTTATATGGTATAACGTTATTACGTATTACGTTATATAGTATAACGTTATATGGTATAACGTTATAACGTATTACGTTATATGGTATAACGTTATAACGTGTTACGTTATGTAGTACAAGGTTATAAGGTATAACGTGGTAACGTATTACGATATATGGTATAACGTTATATGGTATAACGTTATAACGTATTAAGTTATATAGTCAAACGTTATATGGTATAACGTTATAACGTGTTACGTTATGTAGTACAAGGTTATAAGGTATAACGTTGTAACGTATTACGATATATGGTATAACATTATATGGTATAACGTTATAACGTATTAAGTTATATAGTCAAACGTTATATGGTATAACGTTATAACGTGTTACGTTATATGGTATAACGTTATAACATATTACGTTATATGGTACAGCGTTATAACGTATTACGTTATGTAGTACAAGGTAATAAGGTATAACGTTGTAACGTATTACGTTATATAGTATAACGTTATATGGTATAACGTTATAACGTATTACGTTATATGGTATAACGTTATAAGGTATAACGTTATAACGTACTACGTTATATGGTACAACGTTATAACGTATTACGTTATAAGGTATAACGTTATATGGTATAACGTTATATGGTATAACGTTATATGGTATAACGTTATATGGTATAACGTTATAACGTATTACGGTACATCGTAAAACGTTACAAAGGATGACGTTATGTAGTACAACGTTATAAGGAATAACGTAATGACGTAATGCGTTATATAGTATAACGTTATATGGTATAACGTTATAACCTATTACGTTATATGGTATAACGTTATAACGTATTACGTTATATGGTATAACGTTATAACGTGTTACGTTATGTAGTACAAGGTTATAAGGTATAACGTGGTAACGTATTACGATATATGGTATAACGTTATATGGTATAACGTTATAACGTATTAAGTTATATAGTCAAACGTTATATGGTATAACGTTATAACGTGTTACGTTATATGGTATAACGTTATAACATATTACGTTATATGGTACAGCGTTATAACGTATTACGTTATGTAGTACAAGGTAATAAGGTATAACGTTATAACGTATTACGTTATATAGTATAACGTTATATGGTATAACGTTATAACGTATTACGTTATATGGTATAACGTTATTACGTAATTCGTTATATAGAATAACGTTATATGGTATAACGTTATAACGTATTACGTTATATGGTATAACGTTATAACGTTATATGGTATAACGTTATAACGTATTACGTTATATAGTATTACGTTATATGGTATAACGTTATAACGTATTACGTTATATGGTATAACGTTATAACGTGTTACGTTATGTAGTACAAGGTTATAAGGTATAACGTTGTAACGTATTACGTTATATGGTATAACGTTATAACGTGTTACGTTATGTAGTACAAGGTTATAAGGTATAACGTTATAACGTATTACGTTAGATGGTATAGCGTTATATGGTATAACGTTATAACGTATTACGTTATATGGTACAGCGTTATAACGTATTACGTTATGTAGTACAAGGTTATAAGGTATAACGTTATAACGTATTACGTTATATGGTATAACGTTATAAGGTATTACGTTATATGGTATAACGTTATAACGTATTACGTTATATGGTATAACGTTATAACGTATTACGTTATATGGTATAACGTTATAACGTATTACGTTATATGGTACAACGTTATAACGTATTACGTTATAAGGTACAAAGTTATAAGGAATAACGTTATATGGTATAACGTTATAACGTATTACGTTATATGATATAACGTTATATGGTATAACGTTATAACGTATTACGTTATATGGTATAACGTTATATGGTATAACGTTATTACGTAATACGTTATATAGTATAACGTTATATGGTATAACGTTATAACGTATTACGTTATATGGTACAACGTTATAACGTATTACGTTATGTAGTACAAGGTTATAAGGTATAACGTTATAACGTATTACGTTATATGGTATAACGTTATAACGTATTACGTTATGTAGTACAAGGTTATAAGGTATAACGTTATAACGTATTACGTTATATGGTATAACGTTATATGGTATAACGTTATAACGTATAATGTTATATAGTATAACGCTATATGGTACAACGTTATAACGTATTACGTTATATGGTATAACGTTATAACGTATTACGTTATATGGTATAACGTTATAACGTATTACGTTATATGGTACAACGTTATAACGTATTACGTTATAAGGTACAAAGTTATAAGGAATAACGTTATATGGTATAACGTTATAACGTATTACGTTATATGATATAACGTTATATGGTACAGCGTTATAACGTATTACGTTATGTAGTACAAGGTTATAACGTAATACGTTATATATTATTACGTTATATGGTATAACGTTATAACGTGTTACGTTATGTAGTACAAGGTTATAAGGTATAACGGTATAACGTATTACGTTATATGGTATAACGTTATAACGTATTACGTTATATGGTACAACGTTATAACGTATTACGTTATGTAGTACAAGGTTATAAGGTATAACGTTATAACGTATTACGTTATACGGTATAACGTTATAACGTATTACGTTATGTAGTACAAGGTTATAAGGTATAACGTTATAACGTATTACGTTATATGGTATAACGTTATATGGTATAACGTTAAAACGTATAAAGATATATAGTATAACGTTATATGGTACAACGTTATAACGTATTACGTTATATGGTATAACGTTATAACGTATTACGTTATATGGTATAACGTTATAACGTATTACGTTATATGGTACAACGCTATAACGTATTACGTGATATGGTACAAAGTTATAAGGAATAACGTTATATGGTATAACGTTATAACGTATTACGTTATATGATATAACGTTATATGGTACAGCGTTATAACGTATTACGTTATGTAGAACAAGGTTATAACGTAATACGTTATATAGTATTACGTTATATGGTATAACTTTATAACGTATTACGTTATATGGTATAACGTTATTACGTAATACGTTATATAGAATAACGTTATATGGTATAACGTTATAACGTATTACGTTATATGGTATAACGTTATAACGTATTACGTTATATAGTATATCGTTATAACGTGTTACGTTATGTAGTACAAGGTTATAAGGTATAACGTTATAACGTATTACGTTAGATGGTACAGCATTATATGGTATAACGTTATAACGTATTACGTTATGTAGTACAAGGTTATAAGGTATAACGGTATAACGTATTACGTTATATGGTATAACGTTATAACGTATTACGTTATATGGTATAACGTTATAACGTGTTACGTTATGTGGTACAAGGTTATAAGGTATAACGTTGTAACGTATTACGTTATATGGTATAACGTTATAACGTGTTACGTTATGTAGTACAAGGTTATAAGGTATAACGTTATAACGTATTACGTTAGATGGTATAGCGTTATATGGTATAACGTTATAACGTATTACGTTATGTAGTACAAGGTTATAAGGTATAACGGTATAACGTATTACGTTATATGGTATAACGTTATAACGTATTACGTTATATGGTATAACGTTATAACGTGTTACGTTATGTAGTACAAGGTTATAAGGTATAACGTTGTAACGTATTACGTTATATGGTATAACGTTGTAACGTGTTACGTTATGTAGTACAAGGTTATAAGGTATAACGTTATAACGTATTACGTTAGATGGTATAGCGTTATATGGTATAACGTTATAACGTATTACGTTATATGGTACAGCGTTATAACGTATTACGTTATGTAGTACAAGGTTATAAGGTATAACGTTATAACGTATTACGTTATATGGTATAACGTTATAAGGTATTACGTTATATGGTATAACGTTATAACGTATTACGTTATATGGTATAACGTTATTTCGTATTACGTTATATGGTATAACGTTATAACGTATTACGTTATATGGTACAACGTTATAACGTATTACGTTATAAGGTACAAAGTTATAAGGAATAACGTTATATGGTATAACGTTATAACGTATTACGTTATATGATATAACGTTATATGGTATAACGTTATAACGTATTACGTTATATGGTGTAACGTTATATGGTATAACGTTATTACGTAATACGTTATATAGTATAACGTTATATGGTATAACGTTATAACGTATTACGTTATATGGTACAACGTTATAACGTATTACGTTATGTAGCACAAGGTTATAAGGTATAACGTTATAACGTATTACGTTATATGGTATAACGTTATAACGTATTACGTTATGTAGCACAAGGTTATAAGGTATAACGTTATAACGTATTACGTTATATGGTATAACGTTATAACGTATTACGTTATGTAGTACAAGGTTATAAGGTATAACGTTATAACGTATTACGTTATATGGTATAACGTTATATGGTATAACGTTATAACGTATTACGTTATATGGTATAACGTTATAACGTATTACGTTATGTAGTACAAGGTTATAACGTAATACGTTATATATTATTACGTTATATGGTATAACGTTATAACGTGTTACGTTATGTAGTACAAGGTTATAAGGTATAACGGTATAACGTATTACGTTATATGGTATAACGTTATAACGTATTACGTTATATGGTACAACGTTATAACGTATTACGTTATGTAGTACAAGGTTATAAGGTATAACGTTATAACGTATTACGTTATACGGTATAACGTTATAACGTATTACGTTATGTAGTACAAGGTTATAAGGTATAACGTTATAACGTATTACGTTATATGGTATAACGTTATATGGTATAACGTTAAAACGTATAAAGATATATAGTATAACGTTATATGGTACAACGTTATAACGTATTACGTTATATGGTATAACGTTATAACGTATTACGTTATATGGTATAACGTTATAACGTATTACGTTATATGGTACAACGCTATAACGTATTACGTGATATGGTACAAAGTTATAAGGAATAACGTTATATGGTATAACGTTATAACGTATTACGTTATATGATATAACGTTATATGGTACAGCGTTATAACGTATTACGTTATGTAGAACAAGGTTATAACGTAATACGTTATATAGTATTACGTTATATGGTATAACTTTATAACGTATTACGTTATATGGTATAACGTTATTACGTAATACGTTATATAGAATAACGTTATATGGTATAACGTTATAACGTATTACGTTATATGGTATAACGTTATAACGTATTACGTTATATAGTATATCGTTATAACGTGTTACGTTATGTAGTACAAGGTTATAAGGTATAACGTTATAACGTATTACGTTAGATGGTACAGCATTATATGGTATAACGTTATAACGTATTACGTTATGTAGTACAAGGTTATAAGGTATAACGGTATAACGTATTACGTTATATGGTATAACGTTATAACGTATTACGTTATATGGTATAACGTTATAACGTGTTACGTTATGTGGTACAAGGTTATAAGGTATAACGTTGTAACGTATTACGTTATATGGTATAACGTTATAACGTGTTACGTTATGTAGTACAAGGTTATAAGGTATAACGTTATAACGTATTACGTTAGATGGTATAGCGTTATATGGTATAACGTTATAACGTATTACGTTATGTAGTACAAGGTTATAAGGTATAACGGTATAACGTATTACGTTATATGGTATAACGTTATAACGTATTACGTTATATGGTATAACGTTATAACGTGTTACGTTATGTAGTACAAGGTTATAAGGTATAACGTTGTAACGTATTACGTTATATGGTATAACGTTGTAACGTGTTACGTTATGTAGTACAAGGTTATAAGGTATAACGTTATAACGTATTACGTTAGATGGTATAGCGTTATATGGTATAACGTTATAACGTATTACGTTATATGGTACAGCGTTATAACGTATTACGTTATGTAGTACAAGGTTATAAGGTATAACGTTATAACGTATTACGTTATATGGTATAACGTTATAAGGTATTACGTTATATGGTATAACGTTATAACGTATTACGTTATATGGTATAACGTTATTTCGTATTACGTTATATGGTATAACGTTATAACGTATTACGTTATATGGTACAACGTTATAACGTATTACGTTATAAGGTACAAAGTTATAAGGAATAACGTTATATGGTATAACGTTATAACGTATTACGTTATATGATATAACGTTATATGGTATAACGTTATAACGTATTACGTTATATGGTGTAACGTTATATGGTATAACGTTATTACGTAATACGTTATATAGTATAACGTTATATGGTATAACGTTATAACGTATTACGTTATATGGTACAACGTTATAACGTATTACGTTATGTAGCACAAGGTTATAAGGTATAACGTTATAACGTATTACGTTATATGGTATAACGTTATAACGTATTACGTTATGTAGTACAAGGTTATAAGGTATAACGTTATAACGTATTACGTTATATGGTATAACGTTATATGGTATAACGTTATAACGTATTACGTTATATGGTATAACGTTATAACGTATTACGTTATATGGTACAACGTTATAACGTATTACGTTATATGGTACAAAGTTATAAGGAATAACGTTATATGGTATAACGTTATAACGTATTACGTTATATGATATAACGTTATATGGTACAGCCTTATAACGTATTACGTTATGTAGTACAAGGTTATAACGTAATACGTTATATAGTATTACGTTATATGGTATAACGTTATAACGTGTTACGTTATGAAGTACAAGGTTATAAGGTATAACGTTATAACGCATTACGTTATATGGTATAACGTTATAACGTGTTACGTTATATGGTATAACGTTATAACGTATTACGTTATATGGTATAACGTTATAACGTATTACGTTATATGGTACAACGTTATAACGTATTACGTTATATGGTATAACGTTATAACGTAATACGTTATATGGTATAACGTTATAACGTATTACGTTATATGGAACAACGTTACAACGTATTACGTTATGTAGCACAAGGTTATAAGGTATAACGTTATAACGTATTACGTTATATAGTATAACGTTATATCGTATAACGTTATTACGTATTACTTTATATGGTATAACGTTATAACGTATTACGTTATATAGTACAACGTTATAAGGTATAACGTTATAACGCATTACGTTATAGAGTATAACGTTATAACGTATTACGTTATATGGTATAACGTTATAACGTATTACGTTATATGGTATAACGTTATAACGTATTACGTTATATGGTATAACGTTATAACGTATTACGTTATTTGGTACAACGTTATAACGTATTACGTTATATGGTATAACGTTATAACGTAATTCGTTATATGGTATAACGTTATAACGTATTACGTTATATGGTATAACGTTATAACGTATTACGTTATATGGTACAACGTTATAACGTATTACGTTATATGGTATAACGTTATAACGTATTACGTTATATGGTATAACGTTATAACGTATTACGTTATATGGTATAACGTTATAACGTATTACGTTATATGGTACAACGTTATAACGTATTACGTTATATGGTATAACGTTATAACGTAATACGTTATATAGTATAACGTTATAACGTATTACGTTATATGGTATAACGATATAACGTATTACGTTATATGGTACAACGTTATAACGTATTACGTTATATGGTATAACGTTATAACGTATTACGTTATATGGTATAACGTTATAACGTAATACGTTATATAGTATAACGTTATATGGTACAACGTTATAACGTATTACTTTATGTAGTACAACGTTATATGATATAACGTTATAACGTATTACGTTATATGGTACAGCGTTATAACGTATTACGTTATATGGTATAACGTTATAAGGTATAACGTTATAACGTATTACGTTATATGGTATAACGTTATAACGTATTACGTTATATGGTATAACGTTATAACGTGTTACGTTATGTAGTACAAGGTTATAAGGTATAACGTTATAACGTATTACGTTATATGGTATAACGTGATAACGTGTTACGTTATGTAGTACAAGGTTATAAGGTATAACGTTGTAACGTATTACGTTATATGGTATAACGTTATAACGTGTTACGTTATGTAGTACAAGGTTATAAGGTATAACGTTATAACGTATTACGTTAGATGGTATAGCGTTATATGGTATAACGTTATAACGTATTACGTTATGTAGTACAAGGTTATAAGGTATAACGGTATAACGTATTACGTTATATGGTATAACGTTATAACGTATTACGTGATATGGTGTAACGTTATAACGTATTACGTTATATGGTATAACGTTATAACGTGTTACGTTATGTAGTACAAGGTTATAAGGTATAACGGCATAACGTATTACGTTATATGGTATAACGTTATAACGTATTACGTTATATGGTATAACGTGATAACGTGTTACGTTATGTAGTACAAGGTTATAAGGTATAACGTTGTAACGTATTACGTTATATGGTATAACGTTATAACGTGTTACGTTATGTAGTACAAGGTTATAAGGTATAACGTTATAACGTATTACGTTAGATGGTATAGCGTTATATGGTATAACGTTATAACGTATTACGTTATGTAGTACAAGGTTATAAGGTATAACGGTATAACGTATTACGTTATATGGTATAACGTTATAACGTATTACGTTATATGGTATAACGTTATAACGTGTTACGTTATGTAGTACAAGGTTATAAGGTATAACGTTATAACGTATTACGTTATACGGTATAACGTTATAACGTATTACGTTATGTAGTACAAGGTTATAAGGTATAACGTTATAACGTATTACGTTATATGGTATAACGTTATATGGTATAACGTTATAACGTATAAAGATATATAGTATAACGTTATATGGTACAACGTTATAACGTATTACGTTATATGGTATAACGTTATAACGTATTACGTTATGTAGTACAAGGTTATAAGGTATAACGGTATAACGTATTACGTTATATGGTATAACGTTATAACGTATAATGTTATATAGTATAACGCTATATGGTACAACGTTATAACGTATTACGTTATATGGTATAACGTTATAACGTATTACGTTATATGGTATAACGTTATAACGTATTACGTTATATGGTACAACGTTATAACGTATTACGTTATAAGGTACAAAGTTATAAGGAATAACGTTATATGGTATAACGTTATAACGTATTACGTTATATGATATAACGTTATATGGTACAGCGTTATAACGTATTACGTTATGTAGTACAAGGTTATAACGTAATACGTTATATATTATTACGTTATATGGTATAACGTTATAACGTGTTACGTTATGTAGTACAAGGTTATAAGGTATAACGGTATAACGTATTACGTTATATGGTATAACGTTATAACGTATTACGTTATATGGTACAACGTTATAACGTATTACGTTATGTAGTACAAGGTTATAAGGTATAACGTTATAACGTATTACGTTAAACGGTATAACGTTATAACGTATTACGTTATGTAGTACAAGGTTATAAGGTATAACGTTATAACGTATTACGTTATATGGTATAACGTTATATGGTATAACGTTATAACGTATAAAGATATATAGTATAACGTTATATGGTACAACGTTATAACGTATTACGTTATATGGTATAACGTTATAACGTATTACGTTATATGGTATAACGTTATAACGTATTACGTTATATGGTACAACGTTATAACGTATTACGTGATATGGTACAAAGTTATAAGGAATAACGTTATATGGTATAACGTTATAACGTATTACGTTATATGGTACAGCGTTATAACGTATTACGTTATGTAGTACAAGGTTATAAGGTATAACGTTATAACGTATTACGTTATATGGTATTACGTTATATGGTATAACGTTATAACGTATTACGTTATATAGTACAACGTTATAAGGTATAACGTTATAACGCATTACGTTATAGAGTATAACGTTATAACGTATTACGTTATATGGTATAACGTTATAACGTATTACGTTATTTTGTACAACGTTATAACGTATTACGTTATATGGTATAACGTTATAACGTAATTCGTTATATGGTATAACGTTATAACGTATTACGTTATATGGTATAACGTTATAACGTATTACGTTATATGGTACAACGTTATAACGTATTACGTTATATGGTATAACGTTATAACGTATTACGTTATATGGTATAACGTTATAACGTATTACGTTATATGGTATAACGTTATAACGTATTACGTTATATGGTACAACGTTATAACGTATTACGTTATATGGTATAACGTTATAACGTAATACGTTATATAGTATAACGTTATAACGTATTACGTTATATGGTATAACGATATAACGTATTACGTTATATGGTACAACGTTATAACGTATTACGTTATATGGTATAACGTTATAACGTATTACGTTATATGGTATAACGTTATAACGTAATACGTTATATAGTATAACGTTATATGGTACAACGTTATAACGTATTACTTTATGTAGTACAACGTTATATGATATAACGTTATAACGTATTACGTTATATGGTACAGCGTTATAACGTATTACGTTATATGGTATAACGTTATAAGGTATAACGTTATAACGTATTACGTTATATGGTATAACGTTATAACGTATTACGTTATATGGTATAACGTTATATGGTACAGCGTTATAACGTATTACGTTATGTAGTACAAGGTTATAAGGTATAACGTTATAACGTATTACGTTATATGGTATAACGTTATAAGGTATTACGTTATATGGTATAACGTTATAACGTGTTACGTTATGTAGTACAAGGTTATAAGGTATAACGTTGTAACGTATTACGTTATATGGTATAACGTTGTAACGTGTTACGTTATGTAGTACAAGGTTATATGGTATAACGTTATAACGTATTACGTGATATGGTGTAACGTTATAACGTATTACGTTATATGGTATAACGTTATAACGTGTTACGTTATGTAGTACAAGGTTATAAGGTATAACGGCATAACGTATTACGTTATATGGTATAACGTTATAACGTATTACGTTATATGGTATAACGTGATAACGTGTTACGTTATGTAGTACAAGGTTATAAGGTATAACGTTGTAACGTATTACGTTATATGGTATAACGTTATAACGTGTTACGTTATGTAGTACAAGGTTATAAGGTATAACGTTATAACGTATTACGTTAGATGGTATAGCGTTATATGGTATAACGTTATAACGTATTACGTTATATCGTACAGCGTTATAACGTATTACGTTATGTAGTACAAGGTTATAAGGTATAACGTTATAACGTATTACGTTATATGGTATAACGTTATAAGGTATTACGTTATATGGTATAACGTTACAACGTATTACGTTATATGGTATAACGTTATAACGTATTACGTTATATGGTATAACGTTATAACGTATTACGTTATATGGTACAACGTTATAACGTATTACGTTATAAGGTACAAAGTTATAAGGAATAACGTTATATGGTATAACGTTATAACGTATTACGTTATATGGTATAACGTTATATGGTATAACGTTATTACGTAATACGTTATATAGTATAACGTTATATGGTATAACGTTATAACGTATTACGTTATATGATATAACGTTATATGGTATAACGTTATAACGTATTACGTTATGCAGTACAAGGTTATAAGGTATAACGTTATAACGTATTACGTTATATGGTATAACGTTATAACGTATTACGTTATGTAGTACAAGGTTATAAGGTATAACGTTATAACGTATTACGTTATATGGTATAACGTTATAACGTATTACGTTATGTAGTACAAGGTTATAAGGTATAACGTTATAACGTATTACGTTATATGGTATAACGTTATTTGGTATAACGTTATAACGTATAAAGTTATATAGTATAGCGTTATATGGTACAACGTTATAACGTATTACGTTATATGGTATAACGTTATATGGTATAACGTTATTACGTAATACGTTATATAGTATAACGTTATATGGTATAACGTTATAACGTATTACGTTATATGATATAACGTTATATGGTATAACGTTATAACGTATTACGTTATGTAGTACAAGGTTATAAGGTATAACGTTATAACGTATTACGTTATATGGTATAACGTTATAACGTATTACGTTATGTAGTACAAGGTTATAAGGTATAACGTTATAACGTATTACGTTATATGGTATAACGTTATTTGGTATAACGTTATAACGTATAAAGTTATATAGTATAGCGTTATATGGTACAACGTTATAACGTATTACGTTATATGGTATAACGTTATAACGTATTACGTTATATGGTATAACGTTATAACGTATTACGTTATATGGTACAACGTTATAACGTATTGCGTTATATGGTACAAAGTTATAAGGAATAACGTTATATGTTATAACGTTATAACGTATTACGTTATATGATATAACGTTATATGGTACAGCGTTATAACGTATTACGTTATATAGTATAACGTTATATCGTATAACGTTATTACGTATTACGTTATATGGTATAACGTTATAACGTATTACGTTATATAGTACAACGTTATAAGGTATAAAGTTATAACGCATTACGTTATATAGTATAACGTTATAACGTATTACGTTATATGGTATAACGTTATAACGTAATACGTTATATAGTATAACGTTATAACGTATTACGTTATATGGTATAACGTTATAACGTATTACGTTATATGGTACAACGTTATAAAGTATTACGTTATATGGTATAACGTTATAACGTATTACGTTATATGGTATAACGTTATAACGTATTACGTTATGTAGTACAAGGTTATAAGGTATAACGTTCTAACGTATTACGTTATATGGTATAACGTTATATGGTATAACGTTATAACGTATTAAGTTATATAGTCTAACGTTATATGGTATAACGTTATAACGTGTTACGCTATATGGTATAACGTTATAACATATTACGTTATATGGTACAGCGTTATAACGTATTACGTTATGTAGTACAAGGTAATAAGGTATAACGTTATAACGTATTACGTTATATAGTATAACGTTATATGGTATAACGTTATAACGTATTACGTTATATGTTATAACGTTATATGGTATAACGTTATAACGTATTACGTTATATGGTATAACGTTATATGGTATAACGTTATTACGTAATACGTTATATAGTATAACGTTATATGTTATAACGTTATAACGTATTACGTTATATGGTACAACGTTATAACGTATTACGTTATGTAGTACAAGGTTATAAGGTATAACGTTATAACGTATTACGTTATATGGTATAACGTTATAACGTATTACGTTATGTAGTACAAGGTTATATGGTATAACGTTATAACGTATTACGTTATGTAGTACAAGGTTACAAGGTATAACGGTATAACGTATTACGTTATATGGTATAACGTTATAACGTATTACGTTATATGGTACAACGTTATAACGTATTGCGTTATGTAGTACAAGGTTATAAGGTATAACGTTATAACGTATTACGTTATATAGTATAACGTTATATCGTATAACGTTATTACGTATTACGTTATATGGTATAACGTTATAACGTATTACGTTATATAGTACAACGTTATAAGGTATGACGTTATAACGCATAACGTTATATAGTATAACGTTATAACGTAATACGTTATATGGTATAACGTTATAACGTATTACGTTATATGGTATAACGTTATAACGTATTACGTTATATGGTACAACGTTATAACGTATTACGTTATATGGTATAACGTTATAACGTATTACGTTATATGGTATAACGTTATAACGTGTTACGTTATATGGTATAACGTTATAACATATTACGTTTTATGGTACAGCGTTATAACGTATTACGTTATGTAGTACAAGGTAATAAGGTATAACGTTATAACGTATTACGTTATATAGTATAACGTTATATGGTATAACGTTATAATGTATTACGTTATATGGTATAACGTTATTACGTAATTCGTTATATAGAATAACGTTATATGGTATAACGTTATAACGTAATACGTTATATAGTATGACGTTATATGGTATAACGTTATAACGTATTACGTTATATGGTACAACGTTATAACGTATTACGTTATGTAGTACAAGGTTATAAGGTATAACGTTATAACGTATTACGTTATATGGTATAACGTTATAACGTATTACGTTATGTGGTACAAGGTTATAAGGTATAACGTTATAACGTATTACGTTATATGGTATAACGTTATATAGTATAACGTTATAACGTATAAAGTTATATAGTATAACGTTATATGGTACAACGTTATAACGTATTACGTTATATGGTATAACGTTATAACGTATTGCGTTATATGGTACAACGTTATAACGTATTACGTTATACGGTATAACGTTATAACGTATTACGTTATATGGTATAACGTTATAACGTGTTACGTTATATGGTATAACGTTATAACATATTACGTTATATGGTACAGCGTTATAACGTATTACGTTATGTAGTACAAGGTAATAAGGTATAACGTTATAACGTATTACGTTATATAGTATAACGTTATATGGTATAACGTTATAATGTATTACGTTATATGGTATAACGTTATTACGTAATTCGTTATATAGAATAACGTTATATGGTATAACGTTATAACGTAATACGTTATATAGCATAACGTTATATGGTATAACGTTATAACGTATTACGTTATATGGTACAACGTTATAACGTATTACGTTATGTAGTACAAGGTTATAAGGTATAACGTTATAACGTATTACATTATATGGTATAACGTTATAACGTATTACGTTATGTGGTACAAGGTTATAAGGTATAACGTTATAACGTATTACGTTATATGGTATAACGTTATATAGTATAACGTTATAACGTATAAAGTTATATAGTATAACGTTATATGGTACAACGTTATAACGTATTACGTTATATGGTATAACGTTATAACGTATTACGTTATATGGTATAACGTTATAACGTATTACGTTATATGGTACAACGTTATAACGTATTACGTTATATGGTATAACGTTACAACGTAATACGTTATATAGTATAACGTTATAACGTATTACGTTATATGGTATAACGTTATAACGTATTACGTTATATGGTACAACGTTATAAAGTATTACGTTATATGGTATAACGTTATAACGTATTACGTTATATGGTATAACGTTATAACGTATTACGTTATGTAGTACAAGGTTATAAGGTATAACGTTCTAACGTATTACGTTATATGGTATAACGTTATATGGTATAACGTTATAACGTATTAAGTTATATAGTCTAACGTTATATGGTATAACGTTATAACGTGTTACGCTATATGGTATAACGTTATAACATATTACGTTATATGGTACAGCGTTATAACGTATTACGTTATGTAGTACAAGGTAATAAGGTATAACGTTATAACGTATTACGTTATATAGTATAACGTTATATGGTATAACGTTATAACGTATTACGTTATATGTTATAACGTTATATGGTATAACGTTATAACGTATTACGTTATATGGTATAACGTTATATGGTATAACGTTATTACGTAATACGTTATATAGTATAACGTTATATGTTATAACGTTATAACGTATTACGTTATATGGTACAACGTTATAACGTATTACGTTATGTAGTACAAGGTTATAAGGTATAACGTTATAACGTATTACGTTATATGGTATAACGTTATAACGTATTACGTTATGTAGTACAAGGTTATATGGTATAACGTTATAACGTATTACGTTATGTAGTACAAGGTTACAAGGTATAACGGTATAACGTATTACGTTATATGGTATAACGTTATAACGTATTACGTTATATGGTACAACGTTATAACGTATTACGTTATGTAGTACAAGGTTATAAGGTATAACGTTATAACGTATTACGTTATATAGTATAACGTTATATCGTATAACGTTATTACGTATTACGTTATATGGTATAACGTTATAACGTATTACTTTATATAGTACAACGTTATAAGGTATGATGTTATAACGCATTACGTTATATAGTATAACGTTATAACGTAATACGTTATATGGTATAACGTTATAACGTATTACGTTATATGGTATAACGTTATAACGTATTACGTTATATGGTACAACGTTATAACGTATTACGTTATATGGTATAACGTTATAACGTATTACGTTATATGGTATAACGTTATAACGTGTTACGTTATATGGTATAACGTTATAACATATTACGTTTTATGGTACAGCGTTATAACGTATTACGTTATGTAGTACAAGGTAATAAGGTATAACGTTATAACGTATTACGTTATATAGTATAACGTTATATGGTATAACGTTATAATGTATTACGTTATATGGTATAACGTTATTACGTAATTCGTTATATAGAATAACGTTATATGGTATAACGTTATAACGTAATACGTTATATAGTATGACGTTATATGGTATAACGTTATAACGTATTACGTTATATGGTACAACGTTATAACGTATTACGTTATGTAGTACAAGGTTATAAGGTATAACGTTATAACGTATTACGTTATATGGTATAACGTTATAACGTATTACGTTATGTGGTACAAGGTTATAAGGTATAACGTTATAACGTATTACGTTATATGGTATAACGTTATATAGTATAACGTTATAACGTATAAAGTTATATAGTATAACGTTATATGGTACAACGTTATAACGTATTACGTTATATGGTATAACGTTATAACGTATTGCGTTATATGGTACAACGTTATAACGTATTACGTTATATGGTATAACGTTATAACGTATTACGTTATATGGTATAACGTTATAACGTGTTACGTTATATGGTATAACGTTATAACATATTACGTTATATGGTACAGCGTTATAACGTATTACGTTATGTAGTACAAGGTAATAAGGTATAACGTTATAACGTATTACGTTATATAGTATAACGTTATATGGTATAACGTTATAATGTATTACGTTATATGGTATAACGTTATTACGTAATTCGTTATATAGAATAACGTTATATGGTATAACGTTATAACGTAATACGTTATATAGCATAACGTTATATGGTATAACGTTATAACGTATTACGTTATATGGTACAACGTTATAACGTATTACGTTATGTAGTACAAGGTTATAAGGTATAACGTTATAACGTATTACATTATATGGTATAACGTTATAACGTATTACGTTATGTGGTACAAGGTTATAAGGTATAACGTTATAACGTATTACGTTATATGGTATAACGTTATATAGTATAACGTTATAACGTATAAAGTTATATAGTATAACGTTATATGGTACAACGTTATAACGTATTACGTTATATGGTATAACGTTATAACGTATTACGTTATATGGTATAACGTTATAACGTATTACGTTATATGGTACAACGTTATAACGTATTACGTTATATGGTATAACGTTACAACGTAATACGTTATATAGTATAACGTTATAACGTATTACGTTATATGGTATAACGTTATAACGTATTACGTTATATGGTACAACGTTATAACGTATTACGTTATATGGTATAACGTTATAACGTATTACGTTATATGGTATAACGTTATAACGTAATACGTTATATAGTATAACGTTATATGGTATAACGTTATAACGTATTACTTTATGTAGTACAACGTTATATGGTACAGCGTTATAACGTATTACGTTATGTAGTACAAGGTTATAACGTAATACGTTATATAGTATTTCGTTATATGGTATAACGTTATAACGTGTTACGTTATGTAGTACAAGGTTATAAGGTATAACGTTATAACGTATTACGTTATATGGTATAACGTTATATGGTATAACGTTATATGGTATAACGTTATAACGTATTACGTTATGTAGTACAAGGTTATAAGGTATAACGGTATAACGTATTACGTTATATGGTATAACGTTATAACGTATTACGTTATATGGTACAACGTTATAACGTATTACGTTATGTAGTACAAGGTTATAAGGTATAACGTTATAACGTATTACGTTATATAGTATAACGTTATATCGTATAACGTTATTACGTATTACGTTATATGGTATAACGTTATAACGTATTACGTTATATAGTACAACGTTATAAGATATAACGTTATAACGCATTACGTTATATAGTATAACGTTATAACGTAATACGTTATATGGTATAACGTTATAACGTATTACGTTATATGATATAACGTTATATGGTACAGCGTCATAACGTATTACGTTATGTAGTACAAGGTTATAAGGTATAACGTTATAACGTATTACGTTATATAGTATAACGTTATATCGTATAACGTTATTACGTATTACGTTATATGGTATAACGTTATATCGTATAACGTTATTACGTATTACGTTATATGGTATAACGTTATAACGTATTACGTTATATAGTACAACGTTATAAGGTATAACGTTATAACGCATTACGTTATATAGTATAACGTTATAACGTAATACGTTATATGGTATAACGTTATAACGTATTACGTTATATGGTATAACGTTATAACGTGTTACGTTATATGGTATAACGTTATAACATATTACGTTATATGGTACAGCGTTATAAGATATAACGTTATAACGCATTACGTTATATAGTATAACGTTATAACGTAATACGTTATATGGTATAACGTTATAACGTATTACGTTATGTGATATAACGTTATATGGTACAGCGTCATAACGTATTACGTTATATAGTATAACGTTATATCGTATAACGTTATTACGTATTACGTTATATGGTATAACGTTATAACGTGTTACGTTATGTAGTACAAGGTTATAAGGTATAACGTTATAACGTATTACGTTATATAGTATAACGTTATATCGTATAACGTTATTACGTATTACGTTATATGGTATAACGTTATAACGTATTACGTTATATAGTACAACGTTATAAGATATAACGTTATAACGCAATACGTTATATGGTATAACGTTATAACGTAATACGTTATATGGTATAACGTTATAACGTATTACGTTATATGATATAACGTTATATGGTACAGCGTCATAACGTATTACGTTATATAGTATAACGTTATATCGTATAACGTTATTACGTATTACGTTATATGGTATAACGTTATAACGTGTTACGTTATGTAGTACAAGGTTATAAGGTATAACGTTATAACGTATTACGTTATGTAGTACAAGGTTACAAGGTATAACGGTATAACGTATTACGTTATATGGTATAACGTTATAACGTATTACGTTATATGGTACAACGTTATAACGTATTACGTTATGTAGTACAAGGTTATAAGGTATAACGTTATAACGTATTACGTTATATAGTATAACGTTATATCGTATAACGTTATAATGTATTACGTTATATGGTATAACGTTATTACGTAATTCGTTATATAGAATAACGTTATATGGTATAACGTTATAACGTAATACGTTATATAGTATAACGTTATATGGTATAACGTTATAACGTATTACGTTATATGGTACAACGTTATAACGTATTACGTTATGTAGTACAAGGTTATAAGGTATAACGTTATAACGTATTACATTATATGGTATAACGTTATAACGTATTACGTTATGTGGTACAAGGTTATAAGGTATAACGTTATAACGTATTACGTTATATGGTATAACGTTATATAGTATAACGTTATAACGTATAAAGTTATATAGTATAACGTTATATGGTACAACGTTATAACGTATTACGTTATATGGTATAACGTTATAACGTATTACGTTATATGGTATAACGTTATAACGTATTACGTTATATGGTACAACGTTATAACGTATTACGTTATATGGTATAACGTTATAACGTAATACGTTATATAGTATAACGTTATAACGTATTACGTTATATGGTATAACGTTATAACGTATTACGTTATATGGTACAACGTTATAACGTATTACGTTATATGGTATAACGTTATAACGTATTACGTTATATGGTATAACGTTATAACGTAATACGTTATATAGTATAACGTTATATGGTATAACGTTATAACGTATTACTTTATGTAGTACAACGTTATATGGTACAGCGTTATAACGTATTACGTTATGTAGTACAAGGTTATAACGTAATACGTTATAACGTATTACGTTATATAGTATAACGTTATAACGTGTTACGTTATGTAGTACAAGGTTATAAGGTATAACGTTATAACGTATTACGTTATATAGTACAACGTTATAAGATATAACGTTATAACGCATTACGTTATATAGTATAACGTTATAACGTAATACGTTATATGGTATAACGTTATAACGTATTACGTTATATGATATAACGTTATATGGTACAGCGTCATAACGTATTACGTTATGTAGTACAAGGTTATAACGTAATACGTTATATAGTATTACGTTATATGGTATAACGTTATAACGTGTTACGTTATGTAGTACAAGGTTATAAGGTATAACGTTATAACGTATTACGTTATATGTTATAACGTTATAACGTATTACGTTATATGGTACAACGTTATAACGTATTACGTTATATGGTATAACGTTATAACGTATTACGTTATATGGTATAACGTTATAACGTATTACGTTATATGGTACAACTTTATAACGTATTACGTTATATGGTACAAAGTTATAAGGAATAACGTTATATGGTATAACGTTATAACGTATTACGTTATATGATATAACGTTATATGGTACAGCGTCATAACGTATTACGTTATGTAGTACAAGGTTATAACGTAATACGTTATATAGTATTACGTTATATGGTATAACGTTATAACGTGTTACGTTATGTAGTACAAGGTTATAAGGTATAACGTTATAACGTATTACGTTATATGGTATAACGTTATATGGTATAACGTTATAACGTATTACGTTATGTAGTACAAGGTTACAAGGTATAACGGTATAACGTATTACGTTATATGGTATAACGTTATAACGTATTACGTTATATGGTACAACGTTATAACGTATTACGTTATGTAGTACAAGGTTATAAGGTATAACGTTATAACGTATTACGTTATATAGTATAACGTTATATCGTATAACGTTATTACGTATTACGTTATATGGTATAACGTTATAACGTATTACGTTATATGGTACAACGTTATAACGTATTACGTTATATGGTACAAAGTTATAAGGAATAACGTTATATGGTATAACGTTACAACGTATTACGTTATATGATATAACGTTATATGGTACAGCGTCATAACGTATTACGTTATGTAGTACAAGGTTATAACGTAATACGTTATATAGTATTACGTTATATGGTATAACGTTATAACGTGTTACGTTATGTAGTACAAGGTTATAAGGTATAACGTTATAACGTATTACGTTATATGGTATAACGTTATATGGTATAACGTTATAACGTATTACGTTATGTAGTACAAGGTTACAAGGTATAACGGTATAACGTATTACGTTATATGGTATAACGTTATAACGTATTACGTTATATGGTACAACGTTATAACGTATTACGTTATGTAGTACAAGGTTATAAGGTATAACGTTATAACGTATTACGTTATATAGTATAACGTTATATCGTATAACGTTATTACGTATTACGTTATATGGTATAACGTTATAACGTATTACGTTATATAGTACAACGTTATAAGGTATAACGTTATAACGCATTACATTATATAGTATAACGTTATAACGTAATACGTTATATGGTATAACGTTATAACGTATTACGTTATATGGTATAACGTTATAACGTATTACGTTATATGGTACAACGTTATAACGTATTACGTTATATGGTATAACGTTATAACGTATTACGTTATATGGTATAACGTTATAACGTGTTACGTTATATGGTATAACGTTATAACATATTACGTTATATGGTACAGCGTTATAACGTATTACGTTATGTAGTACAAGGTAATAAGGTATAACGTTATAACGTATTACGTTATATAGTATAACGTTATATGGTATAACGTTATAACGTATTACGTTATATGGTATAACGTTATTACGTAATTCGTTATATAGAATAACGTTATATGGTATAACGTTATAACGTAATACGTTATATAGTATAACGTTATAACGTATTACGTTATATGGTATAACGTTATAACGTATTACGTTATATGGTACAACGTTATAACGTATTACGTTATATGGTATAACGTTATAACGTATTACGTTATATGGTATAACGTTATAACGTAATACGTTATATAGTATAACGTTATATGGTATAACGTTATAACGTATTACTTTATGTAGTACAACGTTATATGGTACAGCGTTATAACGTATTACGTTATGTAGTACAAGGTTATAACGTAATACGTTATAACGTATTACGTTATATAGTATAACGTTATAACGTGTTACGTTATGTAGTACAAGGTTATAAGGTATAACGTTATAACGTATTACGTTATATAGTACAACGTTATAAGATATAACGTTATAACGCATTACGTTATATAGTATAACGTTATAACGTAATACGTTATATGGTATAACGTTATAACGTATTACGTTATATGATATAACGTTATATGGTACAGCGTCATAACGTATTACGTTATGTAGTACAAGGTTATAACGTAATACGTTATATAGTATTACGTTATATGGTATAACGTTATAACGTGTTACGTTATGTAGTACAAGGTTATAAGGTATAACGTTATAACGTATTACGTTATATGTTATAACGTTATAACGTATTACGTTATATGGTACAACGTTATAACGTATTACGTTATATGGTATAACGTTATAACGTATTACGTTATATGGTATAACGTTATAACGTATTACGTTATATGGTACAACTTTATAACGTATTACGTTATATGGTACAAAGTTATAAGGAATAACGTTATATGGTATAACGTTATAACGTATTACGTTATATGATATAACGTTATATGGTACAGCGTCATAACGTATTACGTTATGTAGTACAAGGTTATAACGTAATACGTTATATAGTATTACGTTATATGGTATAACGTTATAACGTGTTACGTTATGTAGTACAAGGTTATAAGGTATAACGTTATAACGTATTACGTTATATGGTATAACGTTATATGGTATAACGTTATAACGTATTACGTTATGTAGTACAAGGTTACAAGGTATAACGGTATAACGTATTACGTTATATGGTATAACGTTATAACGTATTACGTTATATGGTACAACGTTATAACGTATTACGTTATGTAGTACAAGGTTATAAGGTATAACGTTATAACGTATTACGTTATATAGTATAACGTTATATCGTATAACGTTATTACGTATTACGTTATATGGTATAACGTTATAACGTATTACGTTATATGGTACAACGTTATAACGTATTACGTTATATGGTACAAAGTTATAAGGAATAACGTTATATGGTATAACGTTACAACGTATTACGTTATATGATATAACGTTATATGGTACAGCGTCATAACGTATTACGTTATGTAGTACAAGGTTATAACGTAATACGTTATATAGTATTACGTTATATGGTATAACGTTATAACGTGTTACGTTATGTAGTACAAGGTTATAAGGTATAACGTTATAACGTATTACGTTATATGGTATAACGTTATATGGTATAACGTTATAACGTATTACGTTATGTAGTACAAGGTTACAAGGTATAACGGTATAACGTATTACGTTATATGGTATAACGTTATAACGTATTACGTTATATGGTACAACGTTATAACGTATTACGTTATGTAGTACAAGGTTATAAGGTATAACGTTATAACGTATTACGTTATATAGTATAACGTTATATCGTATAACGTTATTACGTATTACGTTATATGGTATAACGTTATAACGTATTACGTTATATAGTACAACGTTATAAGGTATAACGTTATAACGCATTACATTATATAGTATAACGTTATAACGTAATACGTTATATGGTATAACGTTATAACGTATTACGTTATATGGTATAACGTTATAACGTATTACGTTATATGGTACAACGTTATAACGTATTACGTTATATGGTATAACGTTATAACGTATTACGTTATATGGTATAACGTTATAACGTGTTACGTTATATGGTATAACGTTATAACATATTACGTTATATGGTACAGCGTTATAACGTATTACGTTATGTAGTACAAGGTAATAAGGTATAACGTTATAACGTATTACGTTATATAGTATAACGTTATATGGTATAACGTTATAACGTATTACGTTATATGGTATAACGTTATTACGTAATTCGTTATATAGAATAACGTTATATGGTATAACGTTATAACGTAATACGTTATATAGTATAACGTTATATGGTATAACGTTATAACGTATTACGTTATATGGTACAACGTTATAACGTATTACGTTATGTAGTACAAGGTTATAAGGTACAACGTTATAACGTATTACGTTATGTAGTACAAGGTTATAAGGTATAACGTTATAACGTATTACGTTATATGGTATAACGTTATATGGTATAACGTTATAACGTATAAAGTTATATAGTATAACGTTATATGGTACAACGTTATAACGTATTACGTTATATGGTATAACGTTATAACGTATTACGTTATATGGTATAACGTTATAACGTATTACGTTATATGGTACAACGTTATAACGTATTACGTTATATGGTATAACGTTATAACGTAATACGTTATATAGTATAACGTTATAACGTATTACGTTATATGGTATAACGTTATAACGTATTACGTTATATGGTATAACGTTATAACGTAATACGTTATATAGTATAACGTTATATGGTATAACGTTATAACGTATTACTTTATGTAGTACAACGTTATATGGTACAGCGTTATAACGTATTACGTTATGTAGTACAAGGTTATAACGTAATACGTTATATAGTATTTCGTTATATGGTATAACGTTATAACGTGTTACGTTATGTAGTACAAGGTTATAAGGTATAACGTTATAACGTATTACGTTATATGGTATAACGTTATATGGTATAACGTTATAACGTATTACGTTATGTAGTACAAGGTTATAAGGTATAACGGTATAACGTATTACGTTATATGGTATAACGTTATAACGTATTACGTTATATGGTACAACGTTATAACGTATTACGTTATGTAGTACAAGGTTATAAGGTATAACGTTATAACGTATTACGTTATATAGTATAACGTTATATCGTATAACGTTATTACGTATTACGTTATATGGTATAACGTTATAACGTATTACGTTATATAGTACAACGTTATAAGATATAACGTTATAACGCATTACGTTATATAGTATAACGTTATAACGTATTACGTTATATGGTATAACGTTATAACGTATTACGTTATATGGTAAAACGTTATAACGTACTACGTTATATGGTATAACGTTATAACGTATTACGTTATATGGTATAACGTTATAACGTATTACGTTATATGGTATAACGATATAACGTATTACGTTATATGGTACAACGTTATAACGTATTACGTTATATGGTATAACGTTATAACGTAATACGTTATATAGTATAACGTTATAACGTATTACGTTATATGGTATAACGTTATAACGTATTACGTTATATGGTACAACGTTATAACGTATTACGTTATATGGTATAACGTTATAACGTATTACGTTATATGGTATAACGTTATAACGTAATACGTTATATAGTATAACGTTATATGGTACAACGTTATAACGTATTACTTTATGTAGTACAACGTTATATGATATAACGTTATAACGTATTACGTTATATGGTACAGCGTTATAACGTATTACGTTATATGGTATAACGTTATAAGGTATAACGTTATAACGTATTACGTTATATGGTATAACGTTATATGGTATAACGTTATTACGTATTACGTTATATAGTATAACGTTATATGGTATAACGTTATAACGTATTACGTTATATGGTATAACGTTATAACGTGTTACGTTATATGGTATAACGTTATAACGTGTTACGTTATGTAGTACAAGGTTATAAGGTATAACGTTGTAACGTATTACGTTATATGGTATAACGTTATAACGTATTAAGTTATATAGTCTAACGTTATATGGTATAACGTTATAACGTGTTACGTTATATGGTATAACGTTATAACGTATTACGTTATGTAGTACAAGGTTATAAGGTATAACGTTATAACGTATTACGTTATATAGTATAACGTTATATCGTATAACGTTATTACGTATTACGTTATATGGTATAACGTTATAACGTATTACGTTATATAGTACAACGTTATAAGGTATAAAGTTATAACGTATTACGTTATATGGTATAACGTTATAACGTATTACGTTATATGGTATAACGTTATAACGTGTTACGTTATGTAGTATAACGTTATATGGTACAACGTTATAACGTATTACGTTATGTAGTATAACGTTATATGGTACAACGTTATAACGTATTACGTTATATGGTACAAAGTTATAAGGAATAACGTTATATGGTATAACGTTATAACGTATTACGTTATATGATATAACGTTATATGGTACAGCGTTATAACGTATTACGTTATGTAGTACAAGGTTATAACGTAATACGTTATATAGTATTACGTTATATGGTATAACGTTATAACGTGTTACGTTATGTAGTATAACGTTATATGGTACAACGTTATAACGTATTACGTTATATGGTACAAAGTTATAAGGAATAACGTTATATGGTATAACGTTATAACGTATTACGTTATATGATATAACGTTATATGGTACAACGTTATAACGTATTACGTTATATGGTGCAAAGTTATAAGGAATAACGTTATATGGTATAACGTTATAACGTATTACGTTATATGGTATAACGTTATAACGTATTACGTTATATGGTATAACGTTATAACGTGTTACGGTATGTAGTACAAGGTTATAAGGTATAACCTTATAACGTATTACGTTAGATGGTATAGCGTTATATGGTATAACGTTATAACGTATTACGTTATGTAGTACAAGGTTATAAGGTATAACGGTATAACGTATTACGTTATATGGTATAACGTTATAACGTATTACGTTATATGGTATAACGTTATAAGGTATAACGTTATAACGTATTACGTTATATGGTATAACGTTATATGGTATAACGTTATTACGTATTACGTTATATAGTATAACGTTATATGGTATAACGTTATAACGTACTACGTTATATGGTATAACGTTATAACGTGTTACGTTATGTAGTACAAGGTTATAAGGTATAACGTTGTAACGTATTACGTTATATGGTATAACGTTATAACGTATTAAGTTATATAGTCTAACGTTATATGGTATAACGTTATAACGTGTTACGTTATATGGTATAACGTTATAACATATTACGTTATATGGTACAGCGTTATAACGTATTACGTTATGTAGTACAAGGTAATAAGGTATAACGTTGTAACGTATTACGTTATATAGTATAACGTTATATGGTATAACGTTATAACGTATTACGTTATATGGTATAACGTTATTACGTAATTCGTTATATAGAATAACGTTATATGGTATAACGTTATAACGTATTACGTTATATAGTATAACGTTATATGGTATAACGCTATAACGTATTACGTTATGTAGTACAACGTTATAAGGTATAACGTTATAACGTATTACGTTATATGGTATAACGTTATAAGGTATTACGTTATATAGTATAACGTTATATGGTACAACGTTATAACGTATTATGTTATATGGTATAACTTTATAACGTGTTACGTTATATGGTATAAAGTTATAACATATTACGTTATATGGTACAGCGTTATAACGTATTACGTTATGTAGTACAAGGTAATAAGGTATAACGTTGTAACGTATTACGTTATATAGTATAACGTTATATGGTATAACGTTATTACGTAATACGTTATATAGAATAACGTTATATGGTATAACGTTATAACGTATTACGTTATATGGTATAACGTTATAACGTATTACGTTATATAGTATATCGTTATAACGTGTTACGTTATGTAGTACAAGGTTATAAGGTATAACGTTATAACGTATTACGTTATATGGTATAACGTTATAACGTTTCTACGTTATATGGTACAACGTTATAACGTATTACGTTATATGGTACAACGTTATAACGTATTACGTTATATGGTATAACGTTATAACGTATTACGTTATATGGTATAACGTTATAACGTATAACGTTATATTGTATAACGTTATAACGTATTACGTTATATGGTATAACGTTATTACGTAATTCGTTATATAGAATAACGTTATATGGTATAACGTTATAACGTAATGCGTTATATAGTATAACGTTATATGGTATAACGTTATAACGTATTACGTTATATGGTACAACGTTATAACGTATTACGTTATGTAGTACAAGGTTATAAGGTACAACGTTATAACGTATTACGTTATGTAGTACAAGGTTATAAGGTATAACGTTATAACGTATTACGTTATATGGTATAACGTTATATGGTATAACGTTATAACGTATAAAGTTATATAGTATAACGTTATATGGTACAACGTTATAACGTATTACGTTATATGGTATAACGTTATAACGTATTACGTTATATGGTATAACGTTATAACGTATTACGTTATATGGTACAACGTTATAACGTATTACGTTATATGGTGTAACGTTATAACGTAATACGTTATATAGTATAACGTTATAACGTATTACGTTATATGGTATAACGTTATAACGTATTACGTTATATGGTATAACGTTATAACGTAATACGTTATATAGTATAACGTTATATGGTATAACGTTATAACGTATTACTTTATGTAGTACAACGTTATATGGTACAGCGTTATAACGTATTACGTTATGTAGTACAAGGTTATAACGTAATACGTTATATAGTATTTCGTTATATGGTATAACGTTATAACGTGTTACGTTATGTAGTACAAGGTTATAAGGTATAACGTTATAACGTATTACGTTATATGGTATAACGTTATATGGTATAACGTTAAAACGTATTACGTTATGTAGTACAAGGTTATAAGGTATAACGGTATAACGTATTACGTTATATGGTATAACGTTATAACGTATTACGTTATATGGTACAACGTTATAACGTATTACGTTATGTAGTACAAGGTTATAAGGTATAACGTTATAACGTATTACGTTATATAGTATAACGTTATATCGTATAACGTTATTACGTATTACGTTATATGGTATAACGTTATAACGTATTACGTTATATAGTACAACGTTATAAGATATAACGTTATAACGCATTACGTTATATAGTATAACGTTATAACGTATTACGTTATATGGTATAACGTTATAACGTATTACGTTATATGGTAAAACGTTATAACGTACTACGTTATATGGTATAACGTTATAACGTATTACGTTATATGGTATAACGTTATAACGTATTACGTTATATGGTATAACGACATAACGTATTACGTTATATGGTACAACGTTATAACGTATTACGTTATATGGTATAACGTTATAACGTAATACGTTATATAGTATAACGTTATAACGTATTACGTTATATGGTATAACGTTATAACGTATTACGTTATATGGTACAACGTTATAACGTATTACGTTATATGGTATAACGTTATAACGTATTACGTTATATGGTATAACGTTATAACGTAATACGTTATATAGTATAACGTTATATGGTACAACGTTATAACGTATTACTTTATGTAGTACAACGTTATATGACATAACGTTATAACGTATTACGTTATATGGTACAGCGTTATAACGTATTACGTTATATGGTATAACGTTATAAGGTATAACGTTATAACGTATTACGTTATATGGTATAACGTTATATGGTATAACGTTATTACGTATTACGTTATATAGTATAACGTTATATGGTATAACGTTATAACGTATTACGTTATATGGTATAACGTTATAACGTGTTACGTTATGTAGTACAAGGTTATAAGGTATAACGTTGTAACGTATTACGTTATATGGTATAACGTTATAACGTATTACGTTATATGGTATAACGTTATAACGTATTACGTTATATGGTATAACGTTATAACGTAATACGTTATATAGTATAACGTTATAACGTAATACGTTATATAGTATAACGTTATAACGTATTACGATATATGGTATAACGTTATAACGTATTACGTTATATGGTATAACGTTATAACGTATTACGTTATATGGTATAACGTTATAACGTAATACGTTATATAGTATAACGTTATAACGTATTACGTTATATGGTATAACGTTATAACGTATTACGTTATATGGTATAACGTTATAACGTAATACGTTATATAGTATAACGTTATAACGTAATACGTTATATAGTATAACGTTATAACGTAATACGTTATATAGTATAACGTTATAACGTATTACGTTATATGGTATAACGTTATAACGTATTACGTTATATGGTATAACGTTATAACGTAATACGTTATATAGTATAACGTTATATGGTACAACGTTATAACGTATTACTTTATGTAGTACAACGTTATATGATATAACGTTATAACGTATTACGTTATATGGTACAGCGTTATAACGTATTACGTTATATGGTATAACGTTATATGGTATAACGTTATTACGTATTACGTTATATAGTATAACGTTATATGGTATAACGTTATAACGTATTACGTTATATGGTATAACGTTATAACGTGTTACGTTATGTAGTACAAGGTTATAAGGTATAACGTTGTAACGTATTACGTTATATGGTATAACGTTATAACGTATTAAGTTATATAGTCTAACGTTATATGGTATAACGTTATAACGTGTTACGTTATATGGTATAACGTTATAACATATTACGTTATATTGTACAGCGTTATAACGTATTACGTTATGTAGTACAAGGTAATAAGGTATAACGTTGTAACGTATTACGTTATATAGTACAACGTTATATGGTATAACGTTACAACGTATTACGTTATATGGTATAACGTTATTACGTAATTCGTTATATAGAATAACGTTATATGGTATAACGTTATAACGTATTACGTTATATACTATAACGTTATATGGTATAACGCTATAACGTATTACGTTATGTAGTACAACGATATAAGGTATAACGTTATAACGTATTACGTTATATGGTATAACGTTATAAGGTATTACGTTATATAGTATAACGTTATATGGTACAACGTTATAACGGATTACGTTAAATGGTATAACTTTATAACGTATTACGTTATATGGTATAACGTCATTACGTAATACGTTATATAGAATAACGTTATATGGTATAACGTTATAACGTATTACGTTATATGGTATAACGTTATAACGTATTACGTTATATAGTATATCGTTATAACGTGTTACGATATGTAGTACAAGGTTATAATGTATAACGTTATAACGTATTACGTTAGATGGTATAGCGTTATATGGTATAACGTTATAACGTATTACGTTATGTAGTACAAGGTTATAAGGTATAACGGTATAACGTATTACGTTATATGGTATAACGTTATAACGTATTACGTTATATGGTATAACGTTATAACGTGTTACGTTATGTAGTATAACGTTATATGGTACAACGTTATAACGGATTACGTTATATGGTATAACTTTATAACGTATTACGTTATATGGTATAACGTCATTACGTAATACGTTATATAGAATAACGTTATATGGTATAACGTTATAACGTATTACGTTATATGGTATAACGTTATAACGTATTACGTTATATAGTATATCGTTATAACGTGTTACGATATGTAGTACAAGGTTATAAGGTATAACGTTATAACGTATTACGTTAGATGGTATAGCGTTATATGGTATAACGTTATAACGTATTACGTTATGTAGTACAAGGTTATAAGGTATAACGGTATAACGTATTACGTTATATGGTATAACGTTATAACGTATTACGTTATATGGTATAACGTTATAACGTGTTACGTTATGTAGTATAACGTTATATGGTACAACGTTATAACGTATTACGTTATATGGTACAAAGTTATAAGGAATAACGTTATATGGTATAACGTTATAACGTATTACGTTATATGGTATAACGTTATAACGTATTACGTTATATGGTATAACGTTATAACGTGTTACGATATGTAGTACAAGGTTATAAGGTATAACGTTATAACGTATTACGTTAGATGGTATAGCGTTATATGGTATAACGTTATAACGTATTACGTTATGTAGTACAAGGTTATAAGGTATAACGGTATAACGTATTACGTTATATGGTATAACGTTATAACGTATTACGTTATATGGTATAACGTTATAACGTGTTACGTTATGTAGTATAACGTTATATGGTACAACGTTATAACGTATTACGTTATATGGTATAACGTTATAACGTAATACGTTATATAGTATAACGTTATATGGTACAACGTTATAACGTATTACTTTATGTAGTACAACGTTATATGATATAACGTTATAACGTATTACGTTATATGGTACAGCGTTATAACGTATTACGTTATATGGTATAACGTTATAAGGTATAACGTTATAACGTATTACGTTATATGGTATAACGTTATATGGTATAACGTTATTACGTATTACGTTATATAGTATAACGTTATATGGTATAACGTTATAACGTATTACGTTATATGGTATAACGTTATAACGTGTTACGTTATGTAGTACAAGGTTATAAGGTATAACGTTGTAACGTATTACGTTATATGGTATAACGTTATAACGTATTAAGTTATATAGTCTAACGTTATATGGTATAACGTTATAACGTGTTACGTTATATGGTATAACGTTATAACATATTACGTTATATGGTACAGCGTTATAACGTATTACGTTATGTAGTACAAGGTAATAAGGTATAACGTTGTAACGTATTACGTTATATAGTATAACGTTATATGGTATAACGTTATAACGTATTACGTTATATGGTATAACGTTATTACGTAATTCGTTATATAGAATAACGTTATATGGTATAACGTTATAACGTATTACGTTATATAGTATAACGTTATATGGTATAACGCTATAACGTATTACGTTATGTAGTACAACGTTATAAGGTATAACGTTATAACGTATTACGTTATATGGTATAACGTTATAAGGTATTACGTTATATAGTATAACGTTATATGGTACAACGTTATAACGTATTACGTTATATGGTATAACTTTATAACGTATTACGTTATATGGTATAACGTTATTACGTAATACGTTATATAGAATAACGTTATATGGTATAACGTTATAACGTATTACGTTATATGGTATAACGTTATAACGTATTACGTTATATAGTATATCGTTATAACGTGTTACGTTATGTAGTACAAGGTTATAAGGTATAACGTTATAACGTATTACGTTATATGGTATAACGTTATAACGTTTCTACGTTATATGGTACAACGTTATAACGTATTACGTTATATGGTACAACGTTATAACGTATTACGTTATATGGTATAACGTTATAACGTATTACGTTATTTGGTATAACGTTATAAGGTATTACGTTATATAGTATAACGTTATATGGTACAACGTTATAACGTATTACGTTATATGCTTTAACGTTATTACGTAATACGTTATATAGAATAACGTTATATGGTATAACGTTATAACGTATTACGTTATATAGTATAACGTTATTTGGTATAACGCTATAACGTATTACGTTATGTAGTACAACGTTATAAGGTATAACGTTATAACGTATTACGTTATATGGTATAACGTTATAACGTGTTACGTTATGTAGTACAAGGATATAAGTTATAACGTTGTAACGTATTACGTTAGATGGTATAACTTTATAACGTATTACGTTATATGGTATAACGTTATTACGTAATACGTTATATAGAATAACGTTATATGGTATAACGTTATAACGTATTACGTTATATGGTATAACGTTATAAGGTATTATGTTATATGGTATAACGTTATAACGTATTACGTTATATGGTATAACGTTATAACGTATTACGTTATATGGTATAACGTTATAACGTATTACGTTATATGGTACAACGTTATAACGTATTACGTTATAAGGTACAAAGTTATAAGGAATAACGTTATATGGTATAACGTTATAACGTATTACGTTATATGATATAACGTTATATGGTATAACGTTATAACGTATTACGTTATATGGTATAACGTTATATGGTATAACGTTATTACGTAATACGTTATATAGTATAACGTTATATGGTATAACGTTATAACGTATTACGTTATATGGTACAACGTTATAACGTATTACGTTATGTAGTACAAGGTTATAAGGTATAACGTTATAACGTATTACGTTATATGGTATAACGTTATAACGTATTACGTTATGTAGTACAAGGTTATAAGGTATAACGTTATAACGTATTACGTTATATGGTATAACGTTATATGGTATAACGTTATAACGTATAAAGTTATATAGTATAACGTTGTATGGTACAACGTTATAACGTATTACGTTATATGGTATAACGTTATAACGTATTACGTTATATGGTATAACGTTATAACGTATTACGTTATATGGTACAACGTTATAACGTATTACGTTATATGGTACAAAGTTATAAGGAATAACGTTATATGGTATAACGTTATAACGTATTACGTTATATGATATAACGTTATATGATACAGCGTTATAACGTATTACGTTATGTAGTACAAGGTTATAACGTAATACGTTATATAGTATTACGTTATATGGTATAACGTTATAACGTGTTACGTTATGTAGTACAAGGTTATAAGGTATAACGTTATGACGTATTATGTTATATGGTATAACGTTATATGGTATAACGTTATAACGTATTACGTTATGTAGTACAAGGTTATAGGGTATAACGGTATAACGTATTACATTATATGGTATAACGTTATAACGTATTACGTTATATGGTACAACGTTATAACGTATTACGTTATGTAGTACAAGGTTATAAGGTATAACGTTATAACGTATTACGTTATATAGCATAACGTTTTATCGTATAACGTTATTACGTATTACGTTATATGGTATAACGTTATAACGTATTACGTTATATAGTACAACGTTATAAGGTATAACGTTATAACGCATTACGTTATATAGTATAACGTTATAACGTATTACGTTATATGGTATAACGTTATAACGTAATACGTTATATAGTATAACGTTATAACGTATTACGTTATATGGTATAACGTTATAACGTAATACGTTATATGGTACAACGTTATAACGTACTACGTTATATGGTATAACGTTATAACGTATTACGTTATATGGTATAACGTTATAACGTATTACGTTATATGGTATAACGTTATAACGTATTACGTTATATGGTATAACGTTATAACGTAATACGTTATATAGTATAACGTTATATGGTACAACGTTATAACGTATTACTTTATGTAGTACAACGTTATATGATATAACGTTATAACGTATTACGTTATATGGTACAGCGTTATAACGTATTACGTTATATGGTATAACGTTATAAGGTATAACGTTATAACGTATTACGTTATATGGTATAACGTTATATGGTATAACGTTATATGGTATAACGTTATTACGTATTACGTTATATAGTATAACGTTATATGGTATAACGTTATAACGTATTACGTTATATGGTATAACGTTATAACGTGTTACGTTATGTAGTACAAGGTTATAAGGTATAACGTTGTAACGTATTACGTTATATGGTATAACGTTATATGGTATAAGGTTAAAACGTATTAAGTTATATAGTCTAACATTATATGGTATAACGTTATAACGTGTTACGTTATGTAGTACAAGGTTATAAGGTATAACGTTATGACGTATTATGTTATATGGTATAACGTTATATGGTATAACGTTATAACGTATTACGTTATGTAGTACAAGGTTATAAGGTATAACGGTATAACGTATTACGTTTTGTGGTATAACGTTATAACGTATTACGTTATATGGTACAACGTTATAACGTATTACGTTATATGGTATAACGTTATAACGTATTACGTTATATGGTATAACGTTATAACGTAATACGTTATATGGTATAACGTTATAACATATTACGTTATATGGTACAGCGTTATAACGTATTACGTTATGTAGTACAAGGTTATAAGGTATAACGTTATGACGTATTATGTTATATGGTATAACGTTATATGGTATAACGTTATAACGTATTACGTTATGTAGTACAAGGTTATAAGGTATAACGTTATAACGTATTACGTTATATAGCATAACGTTATATCGTATAACGTTATTACGTATTACGTTATATGGTATAACGTTATAACGTATTACGTTATATAGTACAACGTTATAAGGTATAACGTTATAACGCATTACGTTATATAGTATAACGTTATAACGTATTACGTTATATGGTATAACGTTATAACGTAATACGTTATATAGTATAACGTTATAACGTATTACGTTATATGGTATAACGTTATAACGTAATACGTTATATGGTACAACGTTATAACGTACTACGTTATATGGTATAACGTTATAACGTATTACGTTATATGGTATAACGTTATAACGTATTACGTTATATGGTATAACGTTATAACGTATTACGTTATATGGTATAACGTTATAACGTATTACGTTATATGGTATAACGTTATAACGTAATACGTTATATAGTATAACGTTATAACGTATTACGTTATATGCTATAACGTTATAACGTATTACGTTATATGGTACAACGTTATAACGTATTACGTTATATGGTATAACGTTATAACGTATTACGTTATATGGTGTAACGTTATAACGTATTACGATATATTTTATAACGTTATAACGTATTACGTTATATGGTACAACGTTATAACGTATTACGTTATATGGTATAACGTTATAACGTAATACGTTATATAGTATAACGTTATAACGTATTACGTTATATGGTATAACGTTATAACGTATTACGTTATATGGTATAACGTTATAACGTATTACGTTATATGGTATAACGTTATAACGTAATACGTTATATAGTATAACGTTATATGGTACAACGTTATAACGTATTACGTTATATGGTACAGCGTTATAACGTATTACGTTATATGGTATAACGTTATAAGGTATAACGTTATAACGTATTTCGTTATATGTTATAACGTTATATGGTATAACGTTATATGGTATAACGTTATTACGTATTACGTTATATAGTATAACGTTATATGGTATAACGTTATAACATATTACGTTATATGGTACAGCGTTATAACGTATTACGTTATGTAGTACAAGGTAATAAGGTATAACGTTATAACGTATTACGTTATATAGTATAACGTTATATGGTATAACGCTATAACGTATTACGTTATGTAGTACAACGTTATAAGGTATAACGTTATAACGTATTACGTTATATGGTATAACGTTATAAGGTATTACGTTATATAGTACAACGTTATAACGTATTACGTTATATGGTATAACGTTATAACGTAATACGTTATATAGTATAACGTTATAACGTATTACGTTATATGGTATAACGTTATAACGTATTACGTTATATGGTATAACGTTATAACGTATTACGTTATATGGTATAACGTTATAACGTAATACGTTATATAGTATAACGTTATATGGTACAACGTTATAACGTATTACTTTATGTAGTACAACGTTATATGATATAACGTTATAACGTATTACGTTATATGGTACAGCGT